>NW_026776701.1:0-43056 GCF_030936135.1 Gavia stellata | reverse complement strand
TTTCAACACCGAAATTGCGAACGTCCAGCGATTGCTCCTACACTGAAGGTGCCAGCCCTGAAAGCTCTTGCTGGTCCTCATCTCCCACTGGTAACCTCGAAAACGAACCACAAACACTTGGGCTCTGAACTTGTTTAGGCTACTAAAACTTCCAACGTACAGAGCCTCTCCTGCTCGAGCTGTCCAAAGTTCAACACCGAAATTGCGAACGTCCAGCGATTGCTCCTACACTAAAGGTGCCAGCCCTGAAAGCTGTTGCTGGTCCTCATCTCCCACTGGTAACCTCTAAAACGAACCACAAACACTTGGGCTCTGAACTTGTTTAGGCTACTAAAACTTCCAACGTACACAGCCTCTCCTGCTCAATCTGGCCAGAGGTCAACACCGAAATTGCGAACGTCCAGCGATTGCTCCTACACTAAAGGTGCCAGCCCTGAAAGCTGTTGCTGGTCCTCATCTCCCACTGGTAACCTCTAAAACGAACCACAAACACTTGGGCTCTGAACTTGTTTAGGCTACTAAAACTTCCAACGTACACAGCCTCTCCTGCTCGAGCTGGCCAAAGTTCAACACCGAAATTGCGAACGTCCAGCGATTGCTCCTACACTAAAGGTGCCAGCCCTGAATGCTGTTGCTGGTCCTCATCTCCCACTGGTAACCTCTAAAACGAACCACAAACACTTGGGCTCTGAACTTGTTTAGGCTACTAAAACTTCCAACGTACACAGCCTCTCCTGCTCGAGCTGCCCAAAGTTCAACACCGAAATTGCAAACGTCCAGCGATTGCTCCTACACTATAGGTGCCAGCCCTGAAAGCTGTTGCTGGTCCTCATCTCCCACTGGTAACCTCGAAAACGAACCACAAACACTTGGGCTCTGAACTTGTTTAGGCTACTAAAACTTCCAACGTACACAGCCTCTCCTGCTCGAGCTGGCCAAAGTTCAACACCGAAATTGCGAACGTCCAGCGATTGCTCCTACACTAAAGGTGCCAGCCCTGAAAGCTCTTGCTGGTCCTCATCTCCCACTGGTAACCTCTAAAACGAACCACAAACACTTGGGCTCTGAACTTGTTTAGGCTACTAAAACTTCCAACGTACACAGCCTCTCCTGCTCGAGCTGCCCAAAGTTCAACACCGAAATTGCGAACGTCCAGCGATTGCTCCTACCCTAAAGGTGCCAGCCCTGAAAGCTCTTGCTGGTCCTCATCTCCCACTGGTAACCTCTAAAACCAACCACAAACACTTGGCCTCTGAACTTGTTTAGGCTACTAAAACTTCCAACGTACACAGCCTCTCCTGCTCGAGCTGGCCAAAGTTCAACACCGAAATTGCGAACGTCCAGCGATTGCTCCTACACTAATTGTGCCAGCCCTGAATGCTGTTGCTCGTCCTCATCTCCCACTGGTAACCTCTAAAACGAACCACAAACACTTGGGCTCTGAACTTGTTTAGGCAACTAAAACTTCCAATGTACACAGCCTCTCCTGCTCGAGCTTGCCAAAGTTCAACACCGAAATTGCGAACGTCCAGCGATTGCTCCTACACTAAAGGTGCCAGCCCTGAAAGCTGTTGCTGGTCCTCATCTCCCACTGGTAACCTCGAAAACGAACCACAAACACTTGGGCTCTGAACTTGTTTAGGCTACTAAAACTTCCAACGTACACAGCCTCTCCTGCTCGAGCTGGCCAAAGTTCAACACCGAAATTGCGAACGTCCAGCGATTGCTCCTACACTAAAGGTGCCAGCCCTGAATGCTGTTGCTCGTCCTCATCTCCCACTGGTAACCTCGAAAACGAACCACAAACACTTGGGCTCTGAACTTGTTTAGGCTACTAAAACTTCCAACGTACACAGCCTCTCCTGCTCGAGCTGGCCAAAGTTCAACACCGAAATTGCGAACGTCCAGCGATTGCTCCTACACTAAAGGTGCCAGCCCTGAAAGCTGTTGCTCGTCCTCATCTCCCACTGGTAACCTCTAAAACCAACCACAAACACTTGGCCTCTGAACTTGTTTAGGCTACTAAAACTTCCAACGTACACAGCCTCTCCTGCTCGAGCTGGCCAAAGTTCAACACCGAAATTGCGAACGTCCAGCGATTGCTCCTACACTAAAGGTGCCAGCCCTGAAAGCTCTTGCTGGTCCTCATCTCCCACTGGTAACCTCTAAAACCAACCACAAACACTTGGGCTCTGAACTTGTTTAGGCTACTAAAACTTCCAACGTACACAGCCTCTCCTGCTCGAGCTGGCCAAAGTTCAACACCGAAATTGCGAACGTCCAGCGATTGCTCCTACACTAAAGGTGCCAGCCCTGAAAGCTCTTGCTGGTCCTCATCTCCCACTGGTAACCTCTAAAACGAACCACAAACACTTGGGCTCTGAACTTGTTTAGGCTACTAAAACTTCGAACGTACACAGCCTCTCCTGCTCGAGCTGGCCAAAGTTCAACACCGAAATTGCGAACATCCAGCGATTGCTCCTACACTAAAGGTGCCAGCCCTGAAAGATCTTGCTGGTCCTCATCTCCCACTGGTAACCTCTAAAACGAACCACAAACACTTGGGCTCTGAACTTGTTTAGGCAACTAAAACTTCCAATGTACACAGCCTCTCCTGCTCGAGCTGGCCAAAGTTCAACACCGAAATTGCGAACGTCCAGCGATTGCTCCTACACTAAAGGTGCCAGCCCTGAAAGCTGTTGCTGGTCCTCATCTCCCACTGGTAACCTCTAAAATGAACCACAAACACTTGGGCTCTGAACTTGTTTAGGCTACTAAAACTTCCAACGTACACAGCCTCTCCTGCTCGAGCTGGCCAAAGTTCAACACCGAAATTGCGAACGTCCAGCGATTGCTCCTACACTAAAGGTGCCAGCCCTGAAAGCTGTTGCTGGTCCTCATCTCCCACTGGTAACCTCTAAAACGAACCACAAACACTTGGGCTCTGAACTTGTTTAGGCTACTAAAACTTCCAACGTACAGAGCCTCTAGTGCTCGAGCTGGCCAAAGTTCAACACCGAAATTGCGAACGTCCAGCGATTGCTCCTACACTAAAGGTGCCAGCCCTGAATGCTGTTGCTCGTCCTCATCTCCCACTGGTAACCTCGAAAACGAACCACAAACACTTGGGCTCTGAACCTGTTTAGGCAACTAAAACTTCCAATGTACACAGCCTCTCCTGCTCAAGCTGGCCAAAGTTCAACACCGAAATTGCGAACGTCCAGCGATTGCTCCTACACTAAAGGTGCCAGCCCTGAAAGCTCTTGCTGGTCCTCATCTCCCACTGGTAACCTCTAAAACGAACCACAAACACTTGGGCTCTGAACTTGTTTAGGCTACTAAAACTTCCAACGTACACAGCCTCTCCTGCTCGAGCTGGCCAAAGTTCAACACCGAAATTGCGAACGTCCAGCGATTGCTCCTACACTAAAGGTGCCAGCCCTGAAAGCTCTTGCTGGTCCTCATCTCCCACTGGTAACCTCGAAAACGAACCACAAACACTTGGGCTCTGAACTTGTTTAGGCTACTAAAACTTCCAACGTACACAGCCTCTCCTGCTCGAGCTGGCCAAAGTTCAACACCGAAATTGCGAACGTCCAGCGATTGCTCCTACACTAAAGGTGCCAGCCCTGAATGCTGTTGCTCGTCCTCATCTCCCACTGGTAACCTCTAAAACGAACCACAAACACTTGGCTCTGAACTTGTTTAGGCTGCTAAAACTTCCAACGTACACAGCCTCTCCTGCTCGAGCTGGCCAAAGTTCAACACTGAAATTGCGAACGTCCAGCGATTGCTCCTACACTAAAGGTGCCAGCCCTGAATGCTGTTGCTCGTCCTCATCTCCCACTGGTAACCTCCAAAACGAACCACAGACACTTGGGCTCTGAACTTGTTTAGGCTACTAAAACTTCCAACGTACACAGCCTCTCCTGCTCGAGCTGGCCAAAGTTCAACACCGAAATTGCGAACGTCCAGCGATTGCTCCTACACTAAAGGTGCCAGCCCTGAAAGCTCTTGCTGGTCCTCATCTCCCACTGGTAACCTCTAAAACCAACCACAAACACTTGGGCTCTGAACTTGTTTAGGCTACTAAAACTTCCAACGTACACAGCCTCTCCTGCTCGAGCTGGCCAAAGTTCAACACCGAAATTGCGAACGTCCAGCGATTGCTCCTACACTGAAGGTGCCAGCCCTGAAAGCTGTTGCTGGTCCTCATCTCCCACTGGTAACCTCTAAAACCAACCACAAACACTTGGCCTCTGAACTTGTTTAGGCTACTAAAACTTCGAACGTACACAGCCTCTCCTGCTCGAGCTGGCCAAAGTTCAACACCGAAATTGCGAACATCCAGCGATTGCTCCTACACTAAAGGTGCCAGCCCTGAAAGCTCTTGCTGGTCCTCATCTCCCACTGGTAACCTCTAAAACCAACCACAAACACTTGGGCTCCGAACTTGTTTAGGCTACTAAAACTTCCAACGTACACAGCCTCTCCTGCTCGAGCTGGCCAAAGTTCAACACCGAAATTGCAAATGTCCAGCGATTGCTCCTACACTAAAGGTGCCAGCCCTGAAAGCTCTTGCTGGTCCTCATCTCCCACTGGTAACCTCTAAAACGAACAACAAACACTTGGGCTCTGAACTTGTTTAGGCAACTAAAACTTCCAATGTACACAGCCTCTCCTGCTCGAGCTGGCCAAAGTTCAACACCGAAATTGCGAACGTCCAGCGATTGCTCCTACACTAAAGGTGCCAGCCCTGAAAGCTCTTGCTGGTCCTCATCTCCCACTGGTAACCTCTAAAACGAACCACAAACACTTGGCCTCTGAACTTGTTTAGGCTACTAAAACTTCCAACGTACACAGCCTCTCCTGCTCGAGCTGGCCAAAGTTCAACACCGAAATTGAGAACATCCAGCGATTGCTCCTACACTAAAGGTGCCAGCCCTGAATGCTGTTGCTCGTCCTCATCTCCCACTGGTAACCTCCAAAACGAACCACAAACACTTGGGCTCTGAACTTGTTTAGGCTACTAAAACTTCCAACGTACACAGCCTCTCCTGCTCAATCTGGCCAGAGGTCAACACCGAAATTGCGAACGTCCAGCGATTGCTCCTACACTAAAGGTGCCCTGAAAGCTGCTGCTGGTCCTTATCTCCCACTGGTAACCTCGAAAACGAACCACAAACACTTGGGCTCCGAACTTGTTTAGGCTACTAAAACTTCCAACGTACACAGCCTCTCCTGCTCGAGCTGCCCAAAGTTCAACACCGAAATTGCGAACGTCCAGCGATTGCTCCTACACTAAAGGTGCCAGCCCTGAAAGCTCTTGCTGGTCCTCATCTCCCACTGGTAACCTCTAAAACGAACCACAAACACTTGGGCTCTGAACTTGTTTAGGCTACTAAAACTTCCAACGTACACAGCCTCTCCTGCTCGAGCTGCCCAAAGTTCAACACCGAAATTGCGAACGTCCAGCGATTGCTCCTACACTGAAGGTGCCAGCCCTGAAAGCTGTTGCTGGTCCTCATCTCCCACTGGTAACCTCGAAAACGAACCACAAACACTTGGGCTCTGAACTTGTTTAGGCTACTAAAACTTCCAACGTACAGAGCCTCTCCTGCTCAAGCTGTCCAAAGTTCAACACCGAAATTGCGAACGTCCAGCGATTGCTCCTACACTAAAGGTGCCAGCCCTGAAAGCTGTTGCTGGTCCTCATCTCCCACTGGTAACCTCTAAAACGAACCACAAACACTTGGGCTCTGAACTTGTTTAGGCTACTAAAACTTCCAACGTACACAGCCTCTCCTGCTCAATCTGGCCAGAGGTCAACACCGAAATTGCGAACGTCCAGCGATTGCTCCTACACTAAAGGTGCCAGCCCTGAAAGCTGTTGCTGGTCCTCATCTCCCACTGGTAACCTCTAAAACGAACCACAAACACTTGGGCTCTGAACTTGTTTAGGCTCCTAAAACTTCCAACGTAAACAGCCTCTCCTGCTCGAGCTGGCCAAAGTTCAACACCGAAATTGCGAACGTCCAGCGATTGCTCCTACACTAAAGGTGCCAGCCCTGAATGCTGTTGCTGGTCCTCATCTCCCACTGGTAACCTCTAAAACCAACCACAAACACTTGGCCTCTGAACTTGTTTAGGCTACTAAAACTTCCAACGTACAGAGCCTCTCCTGCTCGAGCTGGCCAAAGTTCAACACCGAAATTGCGAACGTCCAGCGATTGCTCCTACACTAATGGTGCCAGCCCTGAATGCTGTTGCTCGTCCTCATCTCCCACTGGTAACCTCTAAAACGAACCACAAACACTTGGGCTCTGAACTTGTTTAGGCTACTAAAACTTCCAATGTACACAGCCTCTCCTGCTCGAGCTGGCCAAAGATCAACACCGAAATTGCGAACATCCAGCGATTGCTCCTACACTAAAGGTGCCAGCCCTGAAAGCTCTTGCTGGTCCTCATCTCCCACTGGTAACCTCTAAAACGAACCACAAACACTTGGGCTCTGAACTTGTTTAGGCAACTAAAACTTCCAATGTACACAGCCTCTCCTGCTCGAGCTGGCCAAAGTTCAACACCGAAATTGCGAACGTCCAGCGATTGCTCCTACACTAAAGGTGCCAGCCCTGAAAGCTGTTGCTGGTCCTCATCTCCCACTGGTAACCTCTAAAATGAACCACAAACACTTGGGCTCTGAACTTGTTTAGGCTACTAAAACTTCCAACGTACACAGCCTCTCCTGCTCGAGCTGGCCAAAGTTCAACACCGAAATTGCGAACGTCCAGCGATTGCTCCTACACTAAAGGTGCCAGCCCTGAAAGCTGTTGCTGGTCCTCATCTCCCACTGGTAACCTCTAAAACGAACCACAAACACTTGGGCTCTGAACTTGTTTAGGCTACTAAAACTTCCAACGTACAGAGCCTCTAGTGCTCGAGCTGGCCAAAGTTCAACACCGAAATTGCGAACGTCCAGCGATTGCTCCTACACTAAAGGTGCCAGCCCTGAATGCTGTTGCTCGTCCTCATCTCCCACTGGTAACCTCGAAAACGAACCAGAAACACTTGGGCTCTGAACTTGTTTAGGCTGCTAAAACTTCCAACGTACACAGCCTCTCCTGCTCGAGCTGCCCAAAGTTCAACACTGAAATTGCGAACGTCCAGCGATTGCTCCTACACTAAAGGTGCCAGCCCTGAATGCTGTTGCTCGTCCTCATCTCCCACTGGTAACCTCCAAAACGAACCACAGACACTTGGGCTCTGAACTTGTTTAGGCTACTAAAACTTCCAACGTACACAGCCTCTCCTGCTCAATCTGGCCAGAGGTCAACACCGAAATTGCGAACGTCCAGCGATTGCTCCTACACTAAAGGTGCCAGCCCTGAAAGCTCTTGCTGGTCCTCATCTCCCACTGGTAACCTCTAAAACGAACCACAAACACTTGGGCTCTGAACTTGTTTAGGCTCCTAAAACTTCCAACGTAAACAGCCTCTCCTGCTCGAGCTGGCCAAAGTTCAACACCGAAATTGCGAACGTCCAGCGATTGCTCCTACACTAAAGGTGCCAGCCCTGAAAGCTGTTGCTGGTCCTCATCTCCCACTGGTAACCTCTAAAACGAACCACAAACACTTGGGCTCTGAACTTGTTTAGGCTCCTAAAACTTCCAACGTACACAGCCTCTCCTGCTCGAGCTGGCCAAAGTTCAACACCGAAATTGCGAACGTCCAGCGATTGCTCCTACACTAAAGGTGCCAGCCCTGAATGCTGTTGCTGGTCCTCATCTCCCACTGGTAACCTCTAAAACGAACCACAAACACTTGGGCTCTGAACTTGTTTAGGCTACTAAAACTTCCAACGTACACAGCCTCTCCTGCTCGAGCTGCCCAAAGTTCAACACCGAAATTGCAAACGTCCAGCGATTGCTCCTACACTATAGGTGCCAGCCCTGAAAGCTGTTGCTGGTCCTCATCTCCCACTGGTAACCTCGAAAACGAACCACAAACACTTGGGCTCTGAACTTGTTTAGGCTACTAAAACTTCCAACGTACACAGCCTCTCCTGCTCGAGCTGGCCAAAGTTCAACACCGAAATTGCGAACGTCCAGCGATTGCTCCTACACTAAAGGTGCCAGCCCTGAAAGCTCTTGCTGGTCCTCATCTCCCACTGGTAACCTCTAAAACCAACCACAAACACTTGGGCTCTGAACTTGTTTAGGCTACTAAAACTTCCAACGTACACAGCCTCTCCTGCTCAAGCTGGCCAAAGTTCAACACCGAAATTGCGAACGTCCAGCGATTGCTCCTACCCTAAAGGTGCCAGCCCTGAAAGCTCTTGCTGGTCCTCATCTCCCACTGGTAACCTCTAAAACCAACCACAAACACTTGGGCTCTGAACTTGTTTAGGCTACTAAAACTTCGAACGTACACAGCCTCTCCTGCTCGAGCTGGCCAAAGTTCAACACCGAAATTGCGAACGTCCAGCGATTGCTCCTACACTAAAGGTGCCAGCCCTGAATGCTGTTGCTCGTCCTCATCTCCCACTGGTAACCTCTAAAACGAACCACAAACACTTGGGCTCTGAACTTGTTTAGGCAACTAAAACTTCCAATGTACACAGCCTCTCCTGCTCGAGCTTGCCAAAGTTCAACACCGAAATTGCGAACGTCCAGCGATTGCTCCTACACTAAAGGTGCCAGCCCTGAAAGCTGTTGCTGGTCCTCATCTCCCACTGGTAACCTCGAAAACGAACCACAAACACTTGGGCTCTGAACTTGTTTAGGCTACTAAATCTTCCAACGTACACAGCCTCTCCTGCTCGAGCTGCCCAAAGTTCAACACCGAAATTGAGAACGTCCAGCGATTGCTCCTACACTGAAGGTGCCAGCCCTGAATGCTGTTGCTCGTCCTCATCTCCCACTGGTAACCTCTAAAACGAACCACAAACACTTGGGCTCTGAACTTGTTTAGGCTACTAAAACTTCCAACGTACACAGCCTCTCCTGCTCGAGCTGGCCAAAGTTCAACACCGAAATTGCGAACGTCCAGCGATTGCTCCTACACTAAAGGTGCCAGCCCTGAAAGCTGTTGCTCGTCCTCATCTCCCACTGGTAACCTCTAAAACCAACCACAAACACTTGGCCTCTGAACTTGTTTAGGCTACTAAAACTTCCAACGTACACAGCCTCTCCTGCTCGAGCTGGCCAAAGTTCAACACCGAAATTGAGAACGTCCAGCGATTGCTCCTACACTAAAGGTGCCAGCCCTGAAAGCTCTTGCTGGTCCTCATCTCCCACTGGTAACCTCTAAAACCAACCACAAACACTTGGGCTCTGAACTTGTTTAGGCTACTAAAACTTCCAACGTACACAGCCTCTCCTGCTCGAGCTGGCCAAAGTTCAACACCGAAATTGCGAACGTCCAGCGATTGCTCCTACACTGAAGGTGCCAGCCCTGAAAGCTGTTGCTGGTCCTCATCTCCCACTGGTAACCTCGAAAACGAACCACAAACACTTGGGCTCTGAACTTGTTTAGGCTACTAAAACTTCGAACGTACACAGCCTCTCCTGCTCGAGCTGGCCAAAGTTCAACACCGAAATTGCGAACATCCAGCGATTGCTCCTACACTAAAGGTGCCAGCCCTGAAAGCTCTTGCTGGTCCTCATCTCCCACTGGTAACCTCTAAAACCAACCACAAACACTTGGGCTCCGAACTTGTTTAGGCTACTAAAACTTCCAACGTACACAGCCTCTCCTGCTCGAGCTGGCCAAAGTTCAACACCGAAATTGCAAATGTCCAGCGATTGCTCCTACACTAAAGGTGCCAGCCCTGAAAGCTCTTGCTGGTCCTCATCTCCCACTGGTAACCTCTAAAACGAACAACAAACACTTGGGCTCTGAACTTGTTTAGGCAACTAAAACTTCCAACGTACACAGCCTCTCCTGCTCAATCTGGCCAAAGTTCAACACCGAAATTGCGAACGTCCAGCGATTGCTCCTACACTAAAGGTGCCAGCCCTGAAAGCTCTTGCTGGTCCTCATCTCCCACTGGTAACCTCTAAAACGAACCACAGACACTTGGGCTCTGAACTTGTTTAGGCTACTAAAACTTCCAACGTACACAGCCTCTCCTGCTCGAGCTGGCCAGAGGTCAACACCGAAATTGCGAACGTCCAGCGATTGCTCCTACACTAAAGGTGCCAGCCCTGAAAGCTCTTGCTGGTCCTCATCTCCCACTGGTAACCTCTAAAACGAACCACAAACACTTGGGCTCTGAACTTGTTTAGGCTACTAAAACTTCCAACGTACACAGCCTCTCCTGCTCGAGCTGCCCAAAGTTCAACACCGAAATTGCGAACGTCCAGCGATTGCTCCTACACTAAAGGTGCCAGCCCTGAAAGCTGTTGCTGGTCCTCATCTCCCACTGGTAACCTCTAAAACGAACCACAAACACTTGGGCTCTGAACTTGTTTAGGCTACTAAAACTTCCAACGTACACAGCCTCTCCTGCTCGAGCTGGCCAAAGTTCAACACCGAAATTGCGAACGTCCAGCGATTGCTCCTACACTGAAGGTGCCAGCCCTGAAAGCTGTTGCTGGTCCTCATCTCCCACTGGTAACCTCGAAAACGAACCACAAACACTTGGGCTCTGAACTTGTTTAGGCTACTAAAACTTCCAACGTACAGAGCCTCTCCTGCTCGAGCTGTCCAAAGTTCAACACCGAAATTGCGAACGTCCAGCGATTGCTCCTACACTAAAGGTGCCAGCCCTGAAAGCTGTTGCTGGTCCTCATCTCCCACTGGTAACCTCTAAAACCAACCACAAACACTTGGCCTCTGAACTTGTTTAGGCTACTAAAACTTCGAACGTACACAGCCTCTCCTGCTCGAGCTGCCCAAAGTTCAACACCGAAATTGCGAACGTCCAGCGATTGCTCCTACACTAAAGGTGCCAGCCCTGAAAGCTCTTGCTGGTCCTCATCTCCCACTGGTAACCTCTAAAACCAACCACAAACACTTGGGCTCCGAACTTGTTTAGGCTACTAAAACTTCCAACGTACACAGCCTCTCCTGCTCGAGCTGCCCAAAGTTCAACACCGAAATTGCGAACGTCCAGCGATTGCTCCTACACTAAAGGTGCCAGCCCTGAAAGCTGTTGCTGGTCCTCATCTCCCACTGGTAACCTCTAAAACGAACCACAAACACTTGGGCTCTGAACTTGTTTAGGCTACTAAAACTTCCAACGTACACAGCCTCTCCTGCTCGAGCTGGCCAAAGTTCAACACCGAAATTGCGAACGTCCAGCGATTGCTCCTACACTAAAGGTGCCAGCCCTGAAAGCTGTTGCTGGTCCTCATCTCCCACTGGTAACCTCTAAAACGAACCACAAACACTTGGGCTCTGAACTTGTTTAGGCTACTAAAACTTCCAACGTACACAGCCTCTCCTGCTCGAGCTGCCCAAAGTTCAACACCGAAATTGCAAACGTCCAGCGATTGCTCCTACACTATAGGTGCCAGCCCTGAAAGCTGTTGCTCGTCCTCATCTCCCACTGGTAACCTCGAAAACGAACCACAAACACTTGGGCTCTGAACTTGTTTAGGCTACTAAAACTTCCAACGTACACAGCCTCTCCTGCTCGAGCTGGCCAAAGTTCAACACCGAAATTGCGAACGTCCAGCGATTGCTCCTACACTAAAGGTGCCAGCCCTGAAAGCTCTTGCTGGTCCTCATCTCCCACTGGTAACCTCTAAAACGAACCACAAACACTTGGGCTCTGAACTTGTTTAGGCTACTAAAACTTCGAACGTACACAGCCTCTCCTGCTCGAGCTGGCCAAAGTTCAACACCGAAATTGCGAACGTCCAGCGATTGCTCCTACCCTAAAGGTGCCAGCCCTGAAAGCTGTTGCTGGTCCTCATCTCCCACTGGTAACCTCTAAAACCAACCACAAACACTTGGCCTCTGAACTTGTTTAGGCTACTAAAACTTCCAACGTACAGAGCCTCTCCTGCTCGAGCTGGCCAAAGTTCAACACCGAAATTGCGAACGTCCAGCGATTGCTCCTACACTAAAGGTGCCAGCCCTGAATGCTGTTGCTCGTCCTCATCTCCCACTGGTAACCTCTAAAACGAACCACAAACACTTGGGCTCTGAACTTGTTTAGGCAACTAAAACTTCCAATGTACACAGCCTCTCCTGCTCGAGCTTGCCAAAGTTCAACACCGAAATTGCGAACGTCCAGCGATTGCTCCTACACTAAAGGTGCCAGCCCTGAAAGCTGTTGCTGGTCCTCATCTCCCACTGGTAACCTCTAAAACCAACCACAAACACTTGGGCTCTGAACTTGTTTAGGCTACTAAAACTGCCAACGTACACAGCCTCTCCTGCTCGAGCTGCCCAAAGTTCAACACCGAAATTGAGAACGTCCAGCGATTGCTCCTACACTAAAGGTGCCAGCCCTGAATGCTGTTGCTCGTCCTCATCTCCCACTGGTAACCTCTAAAACGAACCACAAACACTTGGGCTCTGAACTTGTTTAGGCTACTAAAACTTCCAACGTACACAGCCTCTCCTGCTCGAGCTGCCCAAAGTTCAACACCGAAATTGCGAACGTCCAGCGATTGCTCCTACACTAAAGGTGCCAGCCCTGAAAGCTGTTGCTCGTCCTCATCTCCCACTGGTAACCTCTAAAACCAACCACAAACACTTGGCCTCTGAACTTGTTTAGGCTACTAAAACTTCCAACGTACACAGCCTCTCCTGCTCGAGCTGGCCAAAGTTCAACACCGAAATTGCGAACGTCCAGCGATTGCTCCTACACTAAAGGTGCCAGCCCTGAAAGCTCTTGCTGGTCCTCATCTCCCACTGGTAACCTCTAAAACCAACCACAAACACTTGGGCTCTGAACTTGTTTAGGCTACTAAAACTTCCAACGTACACAGCCTCTCCTGCTCGAGCTGGCCAAAGTTCAACACCGAAATTGCGAACGTCCAGCGATTGCTCCTACACTGAAGGTGCCAGCCCTGAAAGCTGTTGCTGGTCCTCATCTCCCACTGGTAACCTCTAAAACGAACCACAAACACTTGGGCTCTGAACTTGTTTAGGCTACTAAAACTTCCAACGTACACAGCCTCTCCTGCTCGAGCTGGCCAAAGTTCAACACCGAAATTGCGAACATCCAGCGATTGCTCCTACACTAAAGGTGCCAGCCCTGAAAGCTCTTGCTGGTCCTCATCTCCCACTGGTAACCTCTAAAACCAACCACAAACACTTGGGCTCCGAACTTGTTTAGGCTACTAAAACTTCGAACGTACACAGCCTCTCCTGCTCGAGCTGGCCAAAGTTCAACACCGAAATTGCAAATGTCCAGCGATTGCTCCTACACTAAAGGTGCCAGCCCTGAAAGCTCTTGCTGGTCCTCATCTCCCACTGGTAACCTCTAAAACCAACCACAAACACTTGGGCTCTGAACTTGTTTAGGCTACTAAAACTTCCAACGTACACAGCCTCTCCTGCTCGAGCTGGCCAAAGTTCAACACCGAAATTGTGAACGTCCAGCGATTGCTCCTACACTAAAGGTGCCAGCCCTGAATGCTGTTACTCGTCCTCATCTCCCACTGGTAACCTCTAAAACGAACCACAAACACTTGGCCTCTGAACTTGTTTAGGCTACTAAAACTTCCAACGTACACAGCCTCTCCTGCTCGAGCTGGCCAAAGTTCAACACCGAAATTGCGAACGTCCAGCGATTGCTCCTACACTAAAGGTGCCAGCCCTGAATGCTGTTGCTCGTCCTCATCTCCCACTGGTAACCTCCAAAACGAACCACAGACACTTGGGCTCTGAACTTGTTTAGGCTACTAAAACTTCCAACGTACACAGCCTCTCCTGCTCAATCTGGCCAGAGGTCAACACCGAAATTGCGAACGTCCAGCGATTGCTCCTACACTAAAGGTGCCCTGAAAGCTGCTGCTGGTCCTTATCTCCCACTGGTAACCTCTAAAACGAACCACAAACACTTGGGCTCTGAACTTGTTTAGGCTACTAAAACTTCCAACGTACACAGCCTCTCCTGCTCGAGCTGGCCAAAGTTCAACACCGAAATTGCGAACGTCCAGCGATTGCTCCTACACTAAAGGTGCCAGCCCTGAAAGCTCTTGCTGGTCCTCATCTCCCACTGGTAACCTCTAAAACCAACCACAAACACTTGGGCTCTGAACTTGTTTAGGCTACTAAAACTTCCAACGTACAGAGCCTCTCCTGCTCGAGCTGGCCAAAGTTCAACACCGAAATTGCGAACGTCCAGCGATTGCTCCTACACTAAAGGTGCCAGCCCTGAAAGCTCTTGCTGGTCCTCATCTCCCACTGGTAACCTCGAAAACGAACCAGAAACACTTGGGCTCTGAAGTTGTTTAGGCTACTAAAACTTCCAACGTACACAGCCTCTCCTGCTCGAGCTGGCCAAAGTTCAACACCGAAATTGCGAACGTCCAGCGATTGCTCCTACACTAAAGGTGCCATCCCTGAAAGCTCTTGCTGGTCCTCATCTCCCACTGGTAACCTCGAAAACGAACCACAAACACTTGGGCTCTGAACTTGTTTAGGCTACTAAAACTTCCAACGTACACAGCCTCTCCTGCTCGAGCTGCCCAAAGTTCAACACCGAAATTGAGAACGTCCAGCGATTGCTCCTACACTAAAGGTGCCAGCCCTGAATGCTGTTGCTCGTCCTCATGTCCCACTGGTAACCTCTAAAACGAACCACAAACACTTGGGCTCTGAACTTGTTTAGGCTACTAAAACTTCCAACGTACACAGCCTCTCCTGCTCGAGCTGGCCAAAGTTCAACACCGAAATTGCGAACGTCCAGCGATTGCTCCTACACTAAAGGTGCCAGCCCTGAAAGCTCTTGCTGGTCCTCATCTCCCACTGGTAACCTCTAAAACCAACCACAAACACTTGGGCTCTGAACTTGTTTAGGCTACTAAAACTTCCAACGTACACAGCCTCTCCTGCTCAAGCTGGCCAAAGTTCAACACCGAAATTGCGAACGTCCAGCGATTGCTCCTCCAATAAAGGTGCCAGCCCTGAAAGCTCTTGCTGGTCCTCATCTCCCACTGGTAACCTCTAAAACGAACCACAAACACTTGGGCTCTGAACTTGTTTAGGCTACTAAAACTTCCAACGTACACAGCCTCTCCTGCTCGAGCTGGCCAAAGTTCAACACCGAAATTGCGAACGTCCAGCGATTGCTCCTACACTAAAGGTGCCAGCCCTGAAAGCTCTTGCTGGTCCTCATCTCCCACTGGTAACCTCTAAAATGAACAACAAACACTTGGGCTCTGAACCTGTTTAGGCTACTAAAACTTCCAACGTACACAGCCTCTCCTGCTCGAGCTGGCCAAAGTTCAACACCGAAATTGCGAACGTCCAGCGATTGCTCCTACACTAAAGGTGCCAGCCCTGAAAGCTGTTGCTGGTCCTCATCTCCCACTGGTAACCTCTAAAACCAACCACAAACACTTGGGCTCTGAACTTGTTTAGGCTACTAAAACTTCCAACGTACACAGCCTCTCCTGCTCGAGCTGGCCAAAGTTCAACACCGAAATTGAGAACGTCCAGCGATTGCTCCTACACTAAAGGTGCCAGCCCTGAATGCTGTTGCTCGTCCTCATCTCCCACTGGTAACCTCCAAAACGAACCACAGACACTTGGGCTCTGAACTTGTTTAGGCTACTAAAACTTCCAACGTACACAGCCTCTCCTGCTCAATCTGGCCAGAGGTCAACACCGAAATTGCGAACGTCCAGCGATTGCTCCTACACTAAAGGTGCCCTGAAAGCTGCTGCTGGTCCTCATCTCCCACTGGTAACCTCGAAAACGAACCACAAACACTTGGGCTCCGAACTTGTTTAGGCTACTAAAACTTCCAACGTACACAGCCTCTCCTGCTCAATCTGGCCAAAGTTCAACACCGAAATTGCGAACGTCCAGCGATTGCTCCTACACTAAAGGTGCCAGCCCTGAATGCTGTTGCTCGTCCTCATGTCCCACTGGTAACCTCTAAAACGAACCACAAACACTTGGGCTCTGAACTTGTTTAGGCTACTAAAACTTCCAACGTACACAGCCTCTCCTGCTCGAGCTGGCCAAAGTTCAACACCGAAATTGCGAACGTCCAGCGATTGCTCCTACACTAAAGGTGCCAGCCCTGAAAGCTGTTGCTCGTCCTCATCTCCCACTGGTAACCTCTAAAACCAACCACAAACACTTGGCCTCTGAACTTGTTTAGGCTACTAAAACTTCCAACGTACACAGCCTCTCCTGCTCGAGCTGGCCAAAGTTCAACACCGAAATTGCGAACGTCCAGCGATTGCTCCTACCCTAAAGGTGCCAGCCCTGAAAGCTGTTGCTGGTCCTCATCTCCCACTGGTAACCTCTAAAACCAACCACAAACACTTGGCCTCTGAACTTGTTTAGGCTACTAAAACTTCCAACGTACACAGCCTCTCCTGCTCGAGCTGGCCAAAGTTCAACACCGAAATTGCGAACGTCCAGCGATTGCTCCTACACTGAAGGTGCCAGCCCTGAAAGCTGTTGCTGGTCCTCATCTCCCACTGGTAACCTCTAAAACGAACCACAAACACTTGGGCTCTGAACTTGTTTAGGCTACTAAAACTTCGAACGTACACAGCCTCTCCTGCTCGAGCTGCCCAAAGTTCAACACCGAAATTGCGAACATCCAGCGATTGCTCCTACACTAAAGGTGCCAGCCCTGAAAGCTCTTGCTGGTCCTCATCTCCCACTGGTAACCTCTAAAACCAACCACAAACACTTGGGCTCTGAACTTGTTTAGGCTACTAAAACTTCCAACGTACACAGCCTCTCCTGCTCGAGCTGGCCAAAGTTCAACACCGAAATTGCAAATGTCCAGCGATTGCTCCTACACTAAAGGTGCCAGCCCTGAAAGCTCTTGCTGGTCCTCATCTCCCACTGGTAACCTCTAAAACGAACAACAAACACTTGGGCTCTGAACTTGTTTAGGCAACTAAAACTTCCAATGTACACAGCCTCTCCTGCTCGAGCTGGCCAAAGTTCAACACCGAAATTGCGAACGTCCAGCGATTGCTCCTACACTAAAGGTGCCAGCCCTGAAAGCTCTTGCTGGTCCTCATCTCCCACTGGTAACCTCTAAAACGAACCACAAACACTTGGCCTCTGAACTTGTTTAGGCTACTAAAACTTCCAACGTACACAGCCTCTCCTGCTCGAGCTGGCCAAAGTTCAACACCGAAATTGAGAACGTCCAGCGATTGCTCCTACACTAAAGGTGCCAGCCCTGAATGCTGTTGCTCGTCCTCATCTCCCACTGGTAACCTCCAAAACGAACCACAGACACTTGGGCTCTGAACTTGTTTAGGCTACTAAAACTTCCAACGTACACAGCCTCTCCTGCTCAATCTGGCCAGAGGTCAACACCGAAATTGCGAACGTCCAGCGATTGCTCCTACACTAAAGGTGCCCTGAAAGCTGCTGCTGGTCCTTATCTCCCACTGGTAACCTCGAAAAAGAACCACAAACACTTGGGCTCCGAACTTGTTTAGGCTACTAAAACTTCCAACGTACACAGCCTCTCCTGCTCGAGCTGCCCAAAGTTCAACACCGAAATTGCGAACGTCCAGCGATTGCTCCTACACTAAAGGTGCCAGCCCTGAAAGCTGTTGCTGGTCCTCATCTCCCACTGGTAACCTCTAAAACCAACCACAAACACTTGGGCTCTGAACTTGTTTAGGCTACTAAAACTTCCAACGTACACAGCCTCTCCTGCTCGAGCTGGCCAAAGTTCAACACCGAAATTGCGAACGTCCAGCGATTGCTCCTACACTAAAGGTGCCAGCCCTGAAAGCTGTTGCTGGTCCTCATCTCCCACTGGTAACCTCTAAAACGAACCACAAACACTTGGGCTCTGAACTTGTTTAGGCTACTAAAACTTCCAACGTACACAGCCTCTCCTGCTCGAGCTGCCCGAAGTTCAACACCGAAATTGCGAACGTCCAGCGATTGCTCCTACACTAAAGGTGCCAGCCCTGAAAGCTGTTGCTGGTCCTCATCTCCCACTGGTAACCTCTAAAACCAACCACAAACACTTGGCCTCTGAACTTGTTTAGGCTACTAAAACTTCGAACGTACACAGCCTCTCCTGCTCGAGCTGGCCAAAGTTCAACACCGAAATTGCGAACGTCCAGCGATTGCTCCTACACTAAAGGTGCCAGCCCTGAAAGCTCTTGCTGGTCCTCATCTCCCACTGGTAACCTCTAAAACCAACCACAAACACTTGGGCTCTGAACTTGTTTAGGCTACTAAAACTTCCAACGTACACAGCCTCTCCTGCTCGAGCTGGCCAAAGTTCAACACCGAAATTGCGAACGTCCAGCGATTGCTCCTACACTAAAGGTGCCAGCCCTGAAAGCTCTTGCTGGTCCTCATCTCCCACTGGTAACCTCTAAAACGAACCACAAACACTTGGGCTCTGAACTTGTTTAGGCTACTAAAACTTCGAACGTACACAGCCTCTCCTGCTCGAGCTGGCCAAAGTTCAACACCGAAATTGCGAACATCCAGCGATTGCTCCTACACTAAAGGTGCCAGCCCTGAAAGCTCTTGCTGGTCCTCATCTCCCACTGGTAACCTCTAAAACCAACCACAAACACTTGGGCTCCGAACTTGTTTAGGCTACTAAAACTTCCAACGTACACAGCCTCTCCTGCTCGAGCTGGCCAAAGTTCAACACCGAAATTGCAAATGTCCAGCGATTGCTCCTACACTAAAGGTGCCAGCCCTGAAAGCTCTTGCTGGTCCTCATCTCCCACTGGTAACCTCTAAAACGAACAACAAACACTTGGGCTCTGAACTTGTTTAGGCAACTAAAACTTCCAATGTACACAGCCTCTCCTGCTCGAGCTGGCCAAAGTTCAACACCGAAATTGCGAACGTCCAGCGATTGCTCCTACACTAAAGGTGCCAGCCCTGAAAGCTCTTGCTGGTCCTCATCTCCCACTGGTAACCTCTAAAACGAACCACAAACACTTGGGCTCTGAACTTGTTTAGGCTACTAAAACTTCCAACGTACACAGCCTCTCCTGCTCGAGCTGGCCAAAGTTCAACACCGAAATTGCGAACGTCCAGCGATTGCTCCTACACTAAAGGTGCCAGCCCTGAATGCTGTTGCTCGTCCTCATCTCCCACTGGTAACCTCCAAAACGAACCACAAACACTTGGGCTCTGAACTTGTTTAGGCTACTAAAACTTCCAACGTACACAGCCTCTCCTGCTCAATCTGGCCAGAGGTCAACACCGAAATTGCGAACGTCCAGCGATTGCTCCTACACTAAAGGTGCCCTGAAAGCTGCTGCTGGTCCTTATCTCCCACTGGTAACCTCTAAAACGAACCACAAACACTTGGGCTCCGAACTTGTTTAGGCTACTAAAACTTCCAACGTACACAGCCTCTCCTGCTCAATCTGGCCAAAGTTCAACACCGAAATTGCGAACGTCCAGCGATTGCTCCTACACTAAAGGTGCCAGCCCTGAAAGCTGTTGCTGGTCCTCATCTCCCAATGGTAACCTCTAAAACGAACCACAAACACTTGGGCTCTGAACTTGTTTAGGCTACTAAAACTTCCAACGTACACAGCCTCTCCTGCTCGAGCTGGCCAAAGTTCAACACTGAAATTGCGAACGTCCAGCGATTGCTCCTACACTAAAGGTGCCAGCCCTGAAAGCTGTTGCTGGTCCTCATCTCCCACTGGTAACCTCTAAAACCAACCACAAACACTTGGGCTCTGAACTTGTTTAGGCTACTAAAACTTCCAACGTACACAGCCTCTCCTGCTCGAGCTGGCCAAAGTTCAACACCGAAATTGAGAACGTCCAGCGATTGCTCCTACACTAAAGGTGCCAGCCCTGAATGCTGTTGCTCGTCCTCATCTCCCACTGGTAACCTCCAAAACGAACCACAGACACTTGGGCTCTGAACTTGTTTAGGCTACTAAAACTTCCAACGTACACAGCCTCTCCTGCTCAATCTGGCCAGAGGTCAACACCGAAATTGCGAACGTCCAGCGATTGCTCCTACACTAAAGGTGCCCTGAAAGCTGCTGCTGGTCCTTATCTCCCACTGGTAACCTCGAAAACGAACCACAAACACTTGGGCTCCGAACTTGTTTAGGCTACTAAAACTTCCAACGTACACAGCCTCTCCTGCTCAATCTGGCTAAAGTTCAACACCGAAATTGCGAACGTCCAGCGATTGCTCCTACACTAAAGGTGCCAGCCCTGAAAGCTCTTGCTGGTCCTCATCTCCCACTGGTAACCTCTAAAACCAACCACAAACACTTGGGCTCTGAACTTGTTTAGGCTACTAAAACTTCCAACGTACACAGCCTCTCCTGCTCGAGCTGGCCAAAGTTCAACACCGAAATTGCGAACGTCCAGCGATTGCTCCTACACTGAAGGTGCCAGCCCTGAAAGCTGTTGCTGGTCCTCATCTCCCACTGGTAACCTCTAAAACGAACCACAAACACTTGGGCTCTGAACTTGTTTAGGCTACTAAAACTTCCAACGTACACAGCCTCTCCTGCTCGAGCTGCCCGAAGTTCAACACCGAAATTGCGAACGTCCAGCGATTGCTCCTACACTAAAGGTGCCAGCCCTGAAAGCTGTTGCTGGTCCTCATCTCCCACTGGTAACCTCTAAAACCAACCACAAACACTTGGCCTCTGAACTTGTTTAGGCTACTAAAACTTCGAACGTACACAGCCTCTCCTGCTCGAGCTGGCCAAAGTTCAACACCGAAATTGCGAACGTCCAGCGATTGCTCCTACACTAAAGGTGCCAGCCCTGAAAGCTCTTGCTGGTCCTCATCTCCCACTGGTAACCTCTAAAACCAACCACAAACACTTGGGCTCTGAACTTGTTTAGGCTACTAAAACTTCCAACGTACACAGCCTCTCCTGCTCGAGCTGGCCAAAGTTCAACACCGAAATTGCGAACGTCCAGCGATTGCTCCTACACTGAAGGTGCCAGCCCTGAAAGCTCTTGCTGGTCCTCATCTCCCACTGGTAACCTCTAAAACGAACCACAAACACTTGGGCTCTGAACTTGTTTAGGCTACTAAAACTTCGAACGTACACAGCCTCTCCTGCTCGAGCTGGCCAAAGTTCAACACCGAAATTGCGAACATCCAGCGATTGCTCCTACACTAAAGGTGCCAGCCCTGAAAGCTCTTGCTGGTCCTCATCTCCCACTGGTAACCTCTAAAACGAACCACAAACACTTGGGCTCCGAACTTGTTTAGGCTACTAAAACTTCCAACGTACACAGCCTCTCCTGCTCGAGCTGGCCAAAGTTCAACACCGAAATTGCAAATGTCCAGCGATTGCTCCTACACTAAAGGTGCCAGCCCTGAAAGCTCTTGCTGGTCCTCATCTCCCACTGGTAACCTCTAAAACGAACAACAAACACTTGGGCTCTGAACTTGTTTAGGCAACTAAAACTTCCAATGTACACAGCCTCTCCTGCTCGAGCTGGCCAAAGTTCAACACCGAAATTGCGAACGTCCAGCGATTGCTCCTACACTAAAGGTGCCAGCCCTGAAAGCTCTTGCTGGTCCTCATCTCCCACTGGTAACCTCTAAAACGAACCACAAACACTTGGCCTCTGAACTTGTTTAGGCTACTAAAACTTCCAACGTACACAGCCTCTCCTGCTCGAGCTGGCCAAAGTTCAACACCGAAATTGCGAACGTCCAGCGATTGCTCCTACACTAAAGGTGCCAGCCCTGAATGCTGTTGCTCGTCCTCATCTCCCACTGGTAACCTCCAAAACGAACCACAGACACTTGGGCTCTGAACTTGTTTAGGCTACTAAAACTTCCAACGTACACAGCCTCTCCTGCTCAATCTGGCCAGAGGTCAACACCGAAATTGCGAACGTCCAGCGATTGCTCCTACACTAAAGGTGCCCTGAAAGCTGCTGCTGGTCCTTATCTCCCACTGGTAACCTCTAAAACGAACCACAAACACTTGGGCTCCGAACTTGTTTAGGCTACTAAAACTTCCAACGTACACAGCCTCTCCTGCTCAATCTGGCCAAAGTTCAACACCGAAATTGCGAACGTCCAGCGATTGCTCCTACACTAAAGGTGCCAGCCCTGAAAGCTGTTGCTGGTCCTCATCTCCCAATGGTAACCTCTAAAACGAACCACAAACACTTGGGCTCTGAACTTGTTTAGGCTACTAAAACTTCCAACGTACACAGCCTCTCCTGCTCGAGCTGGCCAAAGTTCAACACTGAAATTGCGAACGTCCAGCGATTGCTCCTACACTAAAGGTGCCAGCCCTGAAAGCTGTTGCTGGTCCTCATCTCCCACTGGTAACCTCTAAAACCAACCACAAACACTTGGGCTCTGAACTTGTTTAGGCTGCTAAAACTTCCAACGTACACAGCCTCTCCTGCTCGAGCTGGCCAAAGTTCAACACCGAAATTGAGAACGTCCAGCGATTGCTCCTACACTAAAGGTGCCAGCCTGAATGCTGTTGCTCGTCCTCATCTCCCACTGGTAACCTCCAAAACGAACCACAGACACTTGGGCTCTGAACTTGTTTAGGCTACTAAAACTTCCAACGTACACAGCCTCTCCTGCTCAATCTGGCCAGAGGTCAACACCGAAATTGCGAACGTCCAGCGATTGCTCCTACACTAAAGGTGCCCTGAAAGCTGCTGCTGGTCCTTATCTCCCACTGGTAACCTCGAAAACGAACCACAAACACTTGGGCTCCGAACTTGTTTAGGCTACTAAAACTTCCAACGTACACAGCCTCTCCTGCTCAATCTGGCCAAAGTTCAACACCGAAATTGCGAACGTCCAGCGATTGCTGCTACACTAAAGGTGCCAGCCCTGAAAGCTGTTGCTGGTCCTCATCTCCCAATGGTAACCTCTAAAACGAACCACAAACACTTGGGCTCTGAACTTGTTTAGGCTACTAAAACTTCCAACGTACACAGCCTCTCCTGCTCGAGCTGGCCAAAGTTCAACACTGAAATTGCGAACGTCCAGCGATTGCTCCTACACTAAAGGTGCCAGCCCTGAAAGCTGTTGCTGGTCCTCATCTCCCACTGGTAACCTCTAAAACCAACCACAAACACTTGGGCTCTGAACTTGTTTAGGCTACTAAAACTTCCAACGTACACAGCCTCTCCTGCTCGAGCTGGCCAAAGTTCAACACCGAAATTGCGAACGTCCAGTGATTGCTCCTACACTGAAGGTGCCAGCCCTGAAAGCTGTTGCTGGTCCTCATCTCCCACTGGTAACCTCTAAAACGAACCACAAACACTTGGGCTCTGAACTTGTTTAGGCTACTAAAACTTCCAACGTACACAGCCTCTCCTGCTCGAGCTGGCCAAAGTTCAACACCGAAATTGCGAACGTCCAGCGATTGCTCCTACACTAAAGGTGCCAGCCCTGAAAGCTCTTGCTGGTCCTCATCTCCCACTGGTAACCTCTAAAACGAACCACAAACACTTGGCCTCTGAACTTGTTTAGGCTACTAAAACTTCCAACGTACACAGCCTCTCCTGCTCGAGCTGGCCAAAGTTCAACACCGAAATTGCGAACGTCCAGCGATTGCTCCTACACTAAAGGTGCCAGCCCTGAATGCTGTTGCTCGTCCTCATCTCCCACTGGTAACCTCCAAAACGAACCACAGACACTTGGGCTCTGAACTTGTTTAGGCTACTAAAACTTCCAACGTACACAGCCTCTCCTGCTCAATCTGGCCAAAGTTCAACACCGAAATTGCGAACGTCCAGCGATTGCTCCTACACTAAAGGTGCCAGCCCTGAAAGCTGTTGCTGGTCCTCATCTCCCAATGGTAACCTCTAAAACGAACCACAAACACTTGGGCTCTGAACTTGTTTAGGCTACTAAAACTTCCAACGTACACAGCCTCTCCTGCTCGAGCTGGCCAAAGTTCAACACTGAAATTGCGAACGTCCAGCGATTGCTCCTACACTAAAGGTGCCAGCCCTGAAAGCTGTTGCTGGTCCTCATCTCCCACTGGTAACCTCTAAAACCAACCACAAACACTTGGGCTCTGAACTTGTTTAGGCTACTAAAACTTCCAACGTACACAGCCTCTCCTGCTCGAGCTGGCCAAAGTTCAACACCGAAATTGAGAACGTCCAGCGATTGCTCCTACACTAAAGGTGCCAGCCCTGAATGCTGTTGCTCGTCCTCATCTCCCACTGGTAACCTCCAAAACGAACCACAGACACTTGGGCTCTGAACTTGTTTAGGCTACTAAAACTTCCAACGTACACAGCCTCTCCTGCTCAATCTGGCCAGAGGTCAACACCGAAATTGCGAACGTCCAGCGATTGCTCCTACACTAAAGGTGCCCTGAAAGCTGCTGCTGGTCCTTATCTCCCACTGGTAACCTCGAAAACGAACCACAAACACTTGGGCTCCGAACTTGTTTAGGCTACTAAAACTTCCAACGTACACAGCCTCTCCTGCTCAATCTGGCCAAAGTTCAACACCGAAATTGCGAACGTCCAGCGATTGCTCCTACACTAAAGGTGCCAGCCCTGAAAGCTCTTGCTGGTCCTCATCTCCCACTGGTAACCTCTAAAACCAACCACAAACACTTGGGCTCTGAACTTGTTTAGGCTACTAAAACTTCCAACGTACACAGCCTCTCCTGCTCGAGCTGGCCAAAGTTCAACACCGAAATTGCGAACGTCCAGCGATTGCTCCTACACTGAAGGTGCCAGCCCTGAAAGCTGTTGCTGGTCCTCATCTCCCACTGGTAACCTCTAAAACGAACCACAAACACTTGGGCTCTGAACTTGTTTAGGCTACTAAAACTTCCAACGTACACAGCCTCTCCTGCTCGAGCTGCCCGAAGTTCAACACCGAAATTGCGAACGTCCAGCGATTGCTCCTACACTAAAGGTGCCAGCCCTGAAAGCTGTTGCTGGTCCTCATCTCCCACTGGTAACCTCTAAAACCAACCACAAACACTTGGCCTCTGAACTTGTTTAGGCTACTAAAACTTCGAACGTACACAGCCTCTCCTGCTCGAGCTGGCCAAAGTTCAACACCGAAATTGCGAACGTCCAGCGATTGCTCCTACACTAAAGGTGCCAGCCCTGAAAGCTCTTGCTGGTCCTCATCTCCCACTGGTAACCTCTAAAACCAACCACAAACACTTGGGCTCTGAACTTGTTTAGGCTACTAAAACTTCCAACGTACACAGCCTCTCCTGCTCGAGCTGGCCAAAGTTCAACACCGAAATTGCGAACGTCCAGCGATTGCTCCTACACTGAAGGTGCCAGCCCTGAAAGCTCTTGCTGGTCCTCATCTCCCACTGGTAACCTCTAAAACGAACCACAAACACTTGGGCTCTGAACTTGTTTAGGCTACTAAAACTTCGAACGTACACAGCCTCTCCTGCTCGAGCTGGCCAAAGTTCAACACCGAAATTGCGAACATCCAGCGATTGCTCCTACACTAAAGGTGCCAGCCCTGAAAGCTCTTGCTGGTCCTCATCTCCCACTGGTAACCTCTAAAACGAACCACAAACACTTGGGCTCCGAACTTGTTTAGGCTACTAAAACTTCCAACGTACACAGCCTCTCCTGCTCGAGCTGGCCAAAGTTCAACACCGAAATTGCAAATGTCCAGCGATTGCTCCTACACTAAAGGTGCCAGCCCTGAAAGCTCTTGCTGGTCCTCATCTCCCACTGGTAACCTCTAAAACGAACAACAAACACTTGGGCTCTGAACTTGTTTAGGCAACTAAAACTTCCAATGTACACAGCCTCTCCTGCTCGAGCTGGCCAAAGTTCAACACCGAAATTGCGAACGTCCAGCGATTGCTCCTACACTAAAGGTGCCAGCCCTGAAAGCTCTTGCTGGTCCTCATCTCCCACTGGTAACCTCTAAAACGAACCACAAACACTTGGCCTCTGAACTTGTTTAGGCTACTAAAACTTCCAACGTACACAGCCTCTCCTGCTCGAGCTGGCCAAAGTTCAACACCGAAATTGCGAACGTCCAGCGATTGCTCCTACACTAAAGGTGCCAGCCCTGAATGCTGTTGCTCGTCCTCATCTCCCACTGGTAACCTCCAAAACGAACCACAGACACTTGGGCTCTGAACTTGTTTAGGCTACTAAAACTTCCAACGTACACAGCCTCTCCTGCTCAATCTGGCCAGAGGTCAACACCGAAATTGCGAACGTCCAGCGATTGCTCCTACACTAAAGGTGCCCTGAAAGCTGCTGCTGGTCCTTATCTCCCACTGGTAACCTCTAAAACGAACCACAAACACTTGGGCTCCGAACTTGTTTAGGCTACTAAAACTTCCAACGTACACAGCCTCTCCTGCTCAATCTGGCCAAAGTTCAACACCGAAATTGCGAACGTCCAGCGATTGCTCCTACACTAAAGGTGCCAGCCCTGAAAGCTGTTGCTGGTCCTCATCTCCCAATGGTAACCTCTAAAACGAACCACAAACACTTGGGCTCTGAACTTGTTTAGGCTACTAAAACTTCCAACGTACACAGCCTCTCCTGCTCGAGCTGGCCAAAGTTCAACACTGAAATTGCGAACGTCCAGCGATTGCTCCTACACTAAAGGTGCCAGCCCTGAAAGCTGTTGCTGGTCCTCATCTCCCACTGGTAACCTCTAAAACCAACCACAAACACTTGGGCTCTGAACTTGTTTAGGCTGCTAAAACTTCCAACGTACACAGCCTCTCCTGCTCGAGCTGCCCAAAGTTCAACACCGAAATTGAGAACGTCCAGCGATTGCTCCTACACTAAAGGTGCCAGCCCTGAATGCTGTTGCTCGTCCTCATCTCCCACTGGTAACCTCCAAAACGAACCACAAACACTTGGGCTCTGAACTTGTTTAGGCTACTAAAACTTCCAACGTACACAGCCTCTCCTGCTCAATCTGGCCAGAGGTCAACACCGAAATTGCGAACGTCCAGCGATTGCTCCTACACTAAAGGTGCCCTGAAAGCTGCTGCTGGTCCTTATCTCCCACTGGTAACCTCGAAAACGAACCACAAACACTTGGGCTCCGAACTTGTTTAGGCTACTAAAACTTCCAACGTACACAGCCTCTCCTGCTCAATCTGGCCAAAGTTCAACACCGAAATTGCGAACGTCCAGCGATTGCTGCTACACTAAAGGTGCCAGCCCTGAAAGCTGTTGCTGGTCCTCATCTCCCACTGGTAACCTCTAAAACGAACCACAAACACTTGGGCTCTGAACTTGTTTAGGCTACTAAAACTTCCAACGTACACAGCCTCTCCTGCTCGAGCTGGCCAAAGTTCAACACTGAAATTGCGAACGTCCAGCGATTGCTCCTACACTAAAGGTGCCAGCCCTGAAAGCTGTTGCTGGTCCTCATCTCCCACTGGTAACCTCTAAAACCAACCACAAACACTTGGGCTCTGAACTTGTTTAGGCTACTAAAACTTCCAACGTACACAGCCTCTCCTGCTCGAGCTGGCCAAAGTTCAACACCGAAATTGCGAACGTCCAGCGATTGCTCCTACACTGAAGGTGCCAGCCCTGAAAGCTGTTGATGGTCCTCATCTCCCACTGGTAACCTCTAAAACGAACCACAAACACTTGGGCTCTGAACTTGTTTAGGCTACTAAAACTTCCAACGTACACAGCCTCTCCTGCTCGAGCTGCCCAAAGTTCAACACCGAAATTGCGAACGTCCAGCGATTGCTCCTACACTAAAGGTGCCAGCCCTGAAAGCTGTTGCTGGTCCTCATCTCCCACTGGTAACCTCTAAAACCAACCACAAACACTTGGGCTCTGAACTTGTTTAGGCTACTAAAACTTCCAACGTACACAGCCTCTCCTGCTCGAGCTGGCCAAAGTTCAACACCGAAATTGCGAACGTCCAGCGATTGCTCCTACACTAAAGGTGCCAGCCCTGAAAGCTCTTGCTGGTCCTCATCTCCCACTGGTAACCTCTAAAACCAACCACAAACACTTGGGCTCCGAACTTGTTTAGGCTACTAAAACTTCCAACGTACACAGCCTCTCCTGCTCGAGCTGGCCAAAGTTCAACACCGAAATTGCGAACGTCCAGCGATTGCTCCTACACTAAAGGTGCCAGCCCTGAAAGCTCTTGCTGGTCCTCATCTCCCACTGGTAACCTCTAAAACCAACCACAAACACTTGGGCTCTGAACTTGTTTAGGCTACTAAAACTTCCAACGTACACAGCCTCTCCTGCTCGAGCTGCCCAAAGTTCAACACCGAAATTGCGAACGTCCAGCGATTGCTCCTACACTAAAGGTGCCAGCCCTGAAAGCTCTTGCTCGTCCTCATCTCCTACTGGTAACCTCGAAAACGAACCAGAAACACTTGGGCTCTGAACTTGTTTAGGCTACTAAAACTTCCAACGTACACAGCCTCTCCTGCTCGAGCTGGCCAAAGTTCAACACCGAAATTGCGAACGTCCAGCGATTGCTCCTACACTAAAGGTGCCAGCCCTGAAAGCTCTTGCTGGTCCTCATCTCCCACTGGTAACCTCTAAAACGAACCACAAACACTTGGCCTCTGAACTTGTTTAGGCTACTAAAACTTCCAACGTACACAGCCTCTCCTGCTCGAGCTGGCCAAAGTTCAACACCGAAATTGCGAACGTCCAGCGATTGCTCCTACACTAAAGGTGCCAGCCCTGAATGCTGTTGCTCGTCCTCATCTCCCACTGGTAACCTCTAAAACGAACCACAAACACTTGGGCTCTGAACTTGTTTAGGCTACTAAAACTTCCAACGTACACAGCCTCTCCTGCTCAATCTGGCCAGAGGTCAACACCGAAATTGCGAACGTCCAGCGATTGCTCCTACACTAAAGGTGCCCTGAAAGCTGCTGCTGGTCCTTATCTCCCACTGGTAACCTCGAAAACGAACCACAAACACTTGGGCTCCGAACTTGTTTAGGCTACTAAAACTTCCAACGTACACAGCCTCTCCTGCTCGAGCTGCCCAAAGTTCAACACCGAAATTGCGAACGTCCAGCGATTGCTCCTACACTAAAGGTGCCAGCCCTGAAAGCTGTTGCTGGTCCTCATCTCCCACTGGTAACCTCTAAAACCAACCACAAACACTTGGGCTCTGAACTTGTTTAGGCTACTAAAACTTCCAACGTACACAGCCTCTCCTGCTCGAGCTGGCCAAAGTTCAACACCGAAATTGCGAACGTCCAGCGATTGCTCCTACACTAAAGGTGCCAGCCCTGAAAGCTGTTGCTGGTCCTCATCTCCCACTGGTAACCTCTAAAACCAACCACAAACACTTGGCCTCTGAACTTGTTTAGGCTACTAAAACTTCCAACGTACACAGCCTCTCCTGCTCGAGCTGGCCAAAGTTCAACACCGAAATTGCGAACGTCCAGCGATTGCTCCTACACTGAAGGTGCCAGCCCTGAAAGCTGTTGCTGGTCCTCATCTCCCACTGGTAACCTCTAAAACGAACCACAAACACTTGGGCTCTGAACTTGTTTAGGCTACTAAAACTTCCAACGTACACAGCCTCTCCTGCTCGAGCTGCCCAAAGTTCAACACCGAAATTGCGAACGTCCAGCGATTGCTCCTACACTAAAGGTGCCAGCCCTGAAAGCTGTTGCTGGTCCTCATCTCCCACTGGTAACCTCTAAAACCAACCACAAACACTTGGCCTCTGAACTTGTTTAGGCTACTAAAACTTCCAACGTACACAGCCTCTCCTGCTCGAGCTGGCCAAAGTTCAACACCGAAATTGCGAACGTCCAGCGATTGCTCCTACACTAAAGGTGCCAGCCCTGAAAGCTCTTGCTGGTCCTCATCTCCCACTGGTAACCTCTAAAACCAACCACAAACACTTGGGCTCTGAACTTGTTTAGGCTACTAAAACTTCCAACGTACACAGCCTCTCCTGCTCGAGCTGGCCAAAGTTCAACACCGAAATTGCGAACGTCCAGCGATTGCTCCTACACTAAAGGTGCCAGCCCTGAAAGCTGTTGCTCCTCCTCATCTCCCACTGGTAACCTCTAAAACGAACAACAAACACTTGGGCTCTGAACTTGTTTAGGCTACTAAAACTTCCAACGTACACAGCCTCTCCTGCTCGAGCTGGCCAAAGTTCAACACCGAAATTGCGAACGTCCAGCGATTGCTCCTACACTAAAGGTGCCAGCCCTGAAAGCTCTTGCTGGTCCTCATCTCCCACTGGTAACCTCTAAAACCAACCACAAACACTAGGGCTCTGAACTTGTTTAGGCTACTAAAACTTCCAACGTACACAGCCTCTCCTGCTCGAGCTGGCCAAAGTTCAACACCGAAATTGAGAACGTCCAGCGATTGCTCCTACACTAAAGGTGCCAGCCCTGAAAGCTGTTGCTCGTCCTCATGTCCCACTGGTAACCTCTAAAACGAACCACAAACACTTGGGCTCTGAACTTGTTTAGGCTACTAAAACTTCCAACGTACACAGCCTCTCCTGCTCGAGCTGGCCAAAGTTCAACACCGAAATTGCGAACGTCCAGCGATTGCTCCTACACTAAAGGTGCCAGCCCTGAAAGCTCTTGCTGGTCCTCATCTCCCACTGGTAACCTCTAAAACCAACCACAAACACTTTGGCTCTGAACTTGTTTAGGCTACTAAAACTTCCAACGTACACAGCCTCTCCTGCTCGAGCTGGCCAAAGTTTAACACCGAAATTGCGAACGTCCAGCGATTGCTCCTACAATAAAGGTGCCAGCCCTGAAAGCTCTTGCTGGTCCTCATCTCCCACTGGTAACCTCTAAAACCAACCACAAACACTTGGGCTCTGAACTTGTTTAGGCTACTAAAACTTCGAACGTACACAGCCTCTCCTGCTCGAGCTGGCCAAAGTTCAACACCGAAATTGCGAACGTCCAGCGATTGCTCCTACACTAAAGGTGCCAGCCCTGAAAGCTCTTGCTGGTCCTCATCTCCCACTGGTAACCTCTAAAACCAACCACAAACACTTGGGCTCCGAACTTGTTTAGGCTACTAAAACTTCCAACGTACACAGCCTCTCCTGCTCGAGCTGGCCAAAGTTCAACACCGAAATTGCGAACGTCCAGCGATTGCTCCTACACTAAAGGTGCCAGCCCTGAAAGCTCTTGCTGGTCCTCATCTCCCACTGGTAACCTCTAAAATGAACAACAAACACTTGGGCTCTGAACTTGTTTAGGCAACTAAAACTTCCAATGTACACAGCCTCTCCTGCTCGAGCTGGCCAAAGTTCAACACCGAAATTGCGAACGTCCAGCGATTGCTCCTACACTAAAGGTGCCAGCCCTGAAAGCTGTTGCTGGTCCTCATCTCCCACTGGTAACCTCTAAAACGAACCACAAACACTTGGGCTCTGAACTTGTTTAGGCTACTAAAACTTCCAACGTACACAGCCTCTCCTGCTCGAGCTGGCCAAAGTTCAACACCGAAATTGAGAACGTCCAGCGATTGCTCCTACACTAAAGGTGCCAGCCCTGAATGCTGTTGCTCGTCCTCATCTCCCACTGGTAACCTCCAAAACGAACCACAGACACTTGGGCTCTGAACTTGTTTAGGCTACTAAAACTTCCAACGTACACAGCCTCTCCTGCTCAATCTGGCCAGAGGTCAACACCGAAATTGCGAACGTCCAGCGATTGCTCCTACACTAAAGGTGCCCTGAAAGCTGCTGCTGGTCCTCATCTCCCACTGGTAACCTCGAAAACGAACCACAAACACTTGGGCTCTGAACTTGTTTAGGCTACTAAAACTTCCAACGTACACAGCCTCTCCTGCTCAATCTGGCCAAAGTTCAACACCGAAATTGCGAACGTCCAGCGATTGCTCCTACACTAAAGGTGCCAGCCCTGAAAGCTCTTGCTGGTCCTCATGTCCCACTGGTAACCTCTAAAACGAACCACAAACACTTGGGCTCTGAACTTGTTTAGGCTACTAAAACTTCCAACGTACACAGCCTCTCCTGCTCGAGCTGCCCAAAGTTCAACACCGAAATTGCGAACGTCCAGCGATTGCTCCTACACTAAAGGTGCCAGCCCTGAAAGCTGTTGCTCGTCCTCATCTCCCACTGGTAACCTCTAAAACCAACCACAAACACTTGGCCTCTGAACTTGTTTAGGCTACTAAAACTTCCAACGTACACAGCCTCTCCTGCTCGAGCTGGCCAAAGTTCAACACCGAAATTGCGAACGTCCAGCGATTGCTCCTACACTGAAGGTGCCAGCCCTGAAAGCTGTTGCTGGTCCTCATCTCCCACTGGTAACCTCTAAAACGAACCACAAACACTTGGGCTCTGAACTTGTTTAGGCTACTAAAACTTCCAACGTACACAGCCTCTCCTGCTCGAGCTGGCCAAAGTTCAACACCGAAATTGCGAACGTCCAGCGATTGCTCCTACACTAAAGGTGCCAGCCCTGAAAGCTGTTGCTGGTCCTCATCTCCCACTGGTAACCTCTAAAACGAACCACAAACACTTGGGCTCTGAACTTGTTTAGGCTACTAAAACTTCCAACGTACACAGCCTCTCCTGCTCGAGCTGCCCAAAGTTCAACACCGAAATTGCGAACGTCCAGCGATTGCTCCTACACTAAAGGTGCCAGCCCTGAAAGCTCTTGCTGGTCCTCATGTCCCACTGGTAACCTCTAAAACGAACCACAAACACTTGGGCTCTGAACTTGTTTAGGCTACTAAAACTTCCAACGTACACAGCCTCTCCTGCTCGAGCTGGCCAAAGTTCAACACCGAAATTGCGAACGTCCAGCGATTGCTCCTACACTAAAGGTGCCAGCCCTGAAAGCTCTTGCTGGTCCTCATCTCCCACTGGTAACCTCTAAAACCAACCACAAACACTTGGGCTCTGAACTTGTTTAGGCTACTAAAACTTCCAACGTACACAGCCTCTCCTGCTCGAGCTGGCCAAAGTTCAACACCGAAATTGCGAACGTCCAGCGATTGCTCCTACACTGAAGGTGCCAGCCCTGAAAGCTGTTGCTGGTCCTCATCTCCCACTGGTAACCTCTAAAACGAACCACAAACACTTGGGCTCTGAACTTGTTTAGGCTACTAAAACTTCCAACGTACACAGCCTCTCCTGCTCGAGCTGCCCAAAGTTCAACACCGAAATTGCGAACGTCCAGCGATTGCTCCTACACTAAAGGTGCCAGCCCTGAAAGCTGTTGCTGGTCCTCATCTCCCACTGGTAACCTCTAAAACCAACCACAAACACTTGGCCTCTGAACTTGTTTAGGCTACTAAAACTTCGAACGTACACAGCCTCTCCTGCTCGAGCTGGCCAAAGTTCAACAACGAAATTGCGAACGTCCAGCGATTGCTCCTACACTAAAGGTGCCAGCCCTGAAAGCTCTTGCTGGTCCTCATCTCCCACTGGTAACCTCTAAAACCAACCACAAACACTTGGGCTCTGAACTTGTTTAGGCTACTAAAACTTCCAACGTACACAGCCTCTCCTGCTCGAGCTGGCCAAAGTTCAACACCGAAATTGCGAACGTCCAGCGATTGCTCCTACACTAAAGGTGCCAGCCCTGAAAGCTGTTGCTGGTCCTCATCTCCCACTGGTAACCTCTAAAACGAACCACAAACACTTGGGCTCTGAACTTGTTTAGGCTACTAAAACTTCCAACGTACACAGCCTCTCCTGCTCGAGCTGGCCAAAGTTCAACACCGAAATTGCGAACGTCCAGCGATTGCTCCTACACTAAAGGTGCCAGCCCTGAAAGCTGTTGCTGGTCCTCATCTCCCACTGGTAACCTCTAAAACGAACCACAAACACTTGGGCTCTGAACTTGTTTAGGCTACTAAAACTTCCAACGTACACAGCCTCTCCTGCTCGAGCTGGCCAAAGTTCAACACCGAAATTGAGAACGTCCAGCGATTGCTCCTACACTAAAGGTGCCAGCCCTGAAAGCTGTTGCTGGTCCTCATCTCCCACTGGTAACCTCGAAAACGAACCAGAAACACTTGGGCTCTGAACTTGTTTAGGCTACTAAAACTTCCAACGTACACAGCCTCTCCTGCTCGAGCTGGCCAAAGTTCAACACCGAAATTGCGAACGTCCAGCGATTGCTCCTACACTAAAGGTGCCAGCCCTGAAAGCTGTTGCTGGTCCTCATCTCCCACTGGTAACCTCTAAAACCAACCACAAACACTTGGCCTCTGAACTTGTTTAGGCTACTAAAACTTCCAACGTACACAGCCTCTCCTGCTCGAGCTGGCCAAAGTTCAACACTGAAATTGCGAACGTCCAGCGATTGCTCCTACACTAAAGGTGCCAGCCCTGAAAGCTGTTGCTGGTCCTCATCTCCCACTGGTAACCTCTAAAACGAACCACAAACACTTGGGCTCCGAACTTGTTTAGGCTACTAAAACTTCCAACGTACACAGCCTCTCCTGCTCGAGCTGGCCAAAGTTCAACACCGAAATTGCGAACGTCCAGCGATTGCTGCTACACTAAAGGTGCCAGCCCTGAAAGCTGTTGCTGGTCCTCATCTCCCACTGGTAACCTCTAAAACGAACCACAAACACTTGGGCTCTGAACTTGTTTAGGCTACTAAAACTTCCAACGTACACAGCCTCTCCTGCTCGAGCTGGCCAAAGTTCAACACCGAAATTGCGAACGTCCAGCGATTGCTCCTACACTAAAGGTGCCAGCCCTGAAAGCTGTTGCTGGTCCTCATCTCCCACTGGTAACCTCTAAAACGAACCACAAACACTTGGGCTCTGACTTGTTTAGGCTACTAAAACTTCCAACGTACACAGCCTCTCCTGCTCGAGCTGGCCAAAGTTCAACACCGAAATTGAGAACGTCCAGCGATTGCTCCTACACTAAAGGTGCCAGCCCTGAAAGCTGTTGCTCGTCCTCATCTCCCACTGGTAACCTCGAAAACGAACCAGAAACACTTGGGCTCTGAACTTGTTTAGGCTACTAAAACTTCCAACGTACACAGCCTCTCCTGCTCGAGCTGGCCAAAGTTCAACACCGAAATTGCGAACGTCCAGCGATTGCTCCTACACTAAAGGTGCCAGCCCTGAAAGCTGTTGCTGGTCCTCATGTCCCACTGGTAACCTCTAAAACGAACCACAAACACTTGGGCTCTGAACTTGTTTAGGCTACTAAAACTTCCAACGTACACAGCCTCTCCTGCTCGAGCTGCCCAAAGTTCAACACCGAAATTGCGAACGTCCAGCGATTGCTCCTACACTAAAGGTGCCAGCCCTGAAAGCTGTTGCTGGTCCTCATCTCCCACTGGTATCCTCTAAAACCAACCACAAACACTTGGGCTCTGAACTTGTTTAGGCTACTAAAACTTCCAACGTACAGAGCCTCTCCTGCTCGAGCTGGCCAAAGTTCAACACCGAAATTGCGAACGTCCAGCGATTGCTCCTACACTGAAGGTGCCAGCCCTGAAAGCTGTTGCTGGTCCTCATCTCCCACTGGTAACCTCTAAAACGAACCACAAACACTTGGGCTCTGAACTTGTTTAGGCTACTAAAACTTCCAACGTACACAGCCTCTCCTGCTCGAGCTGGCCAAAGTTCAACACCGAAATTGCGAACGTCCAGCGATTGCTCCTACACTAAAGGTGCCAGCCCTGAAAGCTGTTGCTGGTCCTCATCTCCCACTGGTAACCTCTAAAACCAACCACAAACACTTGGCCTCTGAACTTGTTTAGGCTACTAAAACTTCGAACGTACACAGCCTCTCCTGCTCGAGCTGGCCAAAGTTCAACACCGAAATTGCGAACGTCCAGCGATTGCTCCTACACTAAAGGTGCCAGCCCTGAAAGCTCTTGCTGGTCCTCATCTCCCACTGGTAACCTCTAAAACCAACCACAAACACTTGGGCTCCGAACTTGTTTAGGCTACTAAAACTTCCAACGTACACAGCCTCTCCTGCTCGAGCTGGCCAAAGTTCAACACCGAAATTGCGAACGTCCAGCGATTGCTCCTACACTAAAGGTGCCAGCCCTGAAAGCTGTTGCTGGTCCTCATCTCCCACTGGTAACCTCTAAAACGAACCACAAACACTTGGGCTCTGAACTTGTTTAGGCTACTAAAACTTCCAACGTACACAGCCTCTCCTGCTCGAGCTGGCCAAAGTTCAACACCGAAATTGCGAACGTCCAGCGATTGCTCCTACACTAAAGGTGCCAGCCCTGAAAGCTCTTGCTGGTCCTCATCTCCCACTGGTAACCTCTAAAACGAACCACAAACACTTGGGCTCTGAACTTGTTTAGGCTACTAAAACTTCCAACGTACACAGCCTCTCCTGCTCGAGCTGGCCAAAGTTCAACACCGAAATTGAGAACGTCCAGCGATTGCTCCTACACTAAAGGTGCCAGCCCTGAAAGCTGTTGCTCGTCCTCATCTCCCACTGGTAACCTCGAAAACGAACCAGAAACACTTGGGCTCTGAACTTGTTTAGGCTACTAAAACTTCCAACGTACACAGCCTCTCCTGCTCGAGCTGGCCAAAGTTCAACACCGAAATTGCGAACGTCCAGCGATTGCTCCTACACTAAAGGTGCCAGCCCTGAAAGCTCTTGCTGGTCCTCATCTCCCACTGGTAACCTCGAAAACGAACCACAAACACTTGGGCTCTGAACTTGTTTAGGCTACTAAAACTTCCAACGTACACAGCCTCTCCTGCTCGAGCTGCCCAAAGTTCAACACCGAAATTGAGAACGTCCAGCGATTGCTCCTACACTAAAGGTGCCAGCCCTGAAAGCTCTTGCTGGTCCTCATGTCCCACTGGTAACCTCTAAAACGAACCACAAACACTTGGGCTCCGAACTTGTTTAGGCTACTAAAACTTCCAACGTACACAGCCTCTCCTGCTCGAGCTGCCCAAAGTTCAACACCGAAATTGCGAACGTCCAGCGATTGCTCCTACACTAAAGGTGCCAGCCCTGAAAGCTCTTGCTGGTCCTCATCTCCCACTGGTAACCTCTAAAATGAACAACAAACACTTGGGCTCTGAACTTGTTTAGGCAACTAAAACTTCCAATGTACACAGCCTCTCCTGCTCGAGCTGGCCAAAGTTCAACACTGAAATTGCGAACGTCCAGCGATTGCTCCTACACTAAAGGTGCCAGCCCTGAATGCTGTTGCTGGTCCTCATCTCCCACTGGTAACCTCTAAAACGAACCACAAACACTTGGGCTCTGAACTTGTTTAGGCTACTAAAACTTCCAACGTACACAGCCTCTCCTGCTCGAGCTGCCCAAAGTTCAACACCGAAATTGAGAACGTCCAGCGATTGCTCCTACACTAAAGGTGCCAGCCCTGAATGCTGTTGCTCGTCCTCATCTCCCACTGGTAACCTCCAAAACGAACCACAGACACTTGGGCTCTGAACTTGTTTAGGCTACTAAAACTTCCAACGTACACAGCCTCTCCTGCTCAATCTGGCCAGAGGTCAACACCGAAATTGCGAACGTCCAGCGATTGCTCCTACACTAAAGGTGCCAGCCCTGAATGCTGTTGCTGGTCCTCATCTCCCACTGGTAACCTCTAAAACGAACCACAAACACTTGGGCTCCGAACTTGTTTAGGCTACTAAAACTTCCAACGTACACAGCCTCTCCTGCTCAATCTGGCCAAAGTTCAACACCGAAATTGCGAACGTCCAGCGATTGCTCCTACACTAAAGGTGCCAGCCCTGAAAGCTGTTGCTGGTCCTCATGTCCCACTGGTAACCTCTAAAACGAACCACAAACACTTGGGCTCTGAACTTGTTTAGGCTACTAAAACTTCCAACGTACACAGCCTCTCCTGCTCGAGCTGGCCAGAGCTCAACACCGAAATTGCGAACGTCCAGCGATTGCTCCTACACTAAAGGTGCCAGCCCTGAAAGCTGTTGCTCGTCCTCATCTCCCACTGGTAACCTCTAAAACCAACCACAAACACTTGGCCTCTGAACTTGTTTAGGCTACTAAAACTTCCAACGTACACAGCCTCTCCTGCTCGAGCTGGCCAAAGTTCAACACCGAAATTGCGAACGTCCAGCGATTGCTCCTACACTGAAGGTGCCAGCCCTGAAAGCTGTTGCTGGTCCTCATCTCCCACTGGTAACCTCTAAAATGAACCACAAACACTTGGGCTCTGAACTTGTTTAGGCTACTAAAACTTCCAACGTACACAGCCTCTCCTGCTCGAGCTGGCCAAAGTTCAACACCGAAATTGCGAACGTCCAGCGATTGCTCCTACACTAAAGGTGCCAGCCCTGAAAGCTGTTGCTGGTCCTCATCTCCTACTGGTAACCTCTAAAACGAACCACAAACACTTGGGCTCTGAACTTGTTTAGGCAACTAAAACTTCCAACGTACACAGCCTCTCCTGCTCAATCTGGCCAAAGTTCAACACCGAAATTGCGAACGTCCAGCGATTGCTCCTACACTGAAGGTGCCAGCCCTGAAAGCTGTTGCTGGTCCTCATCTCCCACTGGTAACCTCTAAAACGAACCACAAACACTTGGGCTCTGAACTTGTTTAGGCTACTAAAACTTCCAACGTACACAGCCTCTCCTGCTCGAGCTGCCCAAAGTTCAACACCGAAATTGCGAACGTCCAGCGATTGCTCCTACACTAAAGGTGCCAGCCCTGAAAGCTCTTGCTGGTCCTCATCTCCCACTGGTAACCTCGAAAACGAACCACAAACACTTGGGCTCTGAACTTGTTTAGGCTACTAAAACTTCCAACGTACACAGCCTCTCCTGCTCGAGCTGGCCAAAGTTCAACACCGAAATTGCGAACGTCCAGCGATTGCTCCTACACTAAAGGTGCCAGCCCTGAATGCTGTTGCTGGTCCTCATCTCCCACTGGTAACCTCGAAAACGAACCACAAACACTTGGGCTCTGAACATGTTTAGGCTACTAAAACTTCCAACGTACACAGCCTCTCCTGCTCGAGCTGGCCAAAGTTCAACACCGAAATTGCGAACGTCCAGCGATTGCTCCTACACTAAAGGTGCCAGCCCTGAAAGCTCTTGCTGGTCCTCATCTCCCACTGGTAACCTCTAAAACGAACAACAAACACTTGGGCTCTGAACTTGTTTAGGCTACTAAAACTTCCAATGTACACAGCCTCTCCTGCTCGAGCTGGCCAAAGTTAAACACCGAAATTGCGAACGTCCAGCGATTGCTCCTACACTAAAGGTGCCAGCCCTGAAAGCTGTTGCTCGTCCTCATCTCCCACTGGTAACCTCTAAAACCAACCACAAACACTTGGGCTCTGAACTTGTTTAGGCTACTAAAACTTCCAATGTACACAGCCTCTCCTGCTCGAGCTGCCCAAAGTTCAACACCGAAATTGAGAACGTCCAGCGATTGCTCCTACACTAAAGGTGCCAGCCCTGAATGCTGTTGCTGGTCCTCATCTCCCACTGGTAACCTCTAAAACGAACCACAAACACTTGGGCTCTGAACTTGTTTAGGCTACTAAAACTTCCAACGTACACAGCCTCTCCTGCTCGAGCTGGCCAAAGTTCAACACCGAAATTGCGAACGTCCAGCGATTGCTCCTACACTAAAGGTGCCAGCCCTGAATGCTGTTGCTGGTCCTCATCTCCCACTGGTAACCTCGAAAACGAACCACAAACACTTGGGCTCTGAACTTGTTTAGGCTACTAAAACTTCCAACGTACACAGCCTCTCCTGCTCAATCTGGCCACAGGTCAACACCGAAATTGCGAACGTTCAGCGATTGCTCCTACACTAAAGGTGCCCTGAAAGCTCTTGCTGGTCCTCATCTCCCACTGGTAACCTCTAAAACGAACCACAAACACTTGGGCTCTGAACTTGTTTAGGCTACTAAAACTTCCAACGTACACAGCCTCTCCTGCTCGAGCTGCCCAAAGTTCAACACCGAAATTGAGAACGTCCAGCGATTGCTCCTACACTAAAGGTGCCAGCCCTGAATGCTGTTGCTCGTCCTCATGTCCCACTGGTAACCTCTAAAACGAACCACAAACACTTGGGCTCTGAACTTGTTTAGGCTACTAAAACTTCCAACGTACACAGCCTCTCCTGCTCGAGCTGGCCAAAGTTCAACACCGAAATTGCGAACGTCCAGTGATTGCTCCTACACTAAAGGTGCCAGCCCTGAAAGCTCTTGCTCGTCCTCATCTCCCACTGGTAACCTCTAAAACCAACCACAAACACTTGGGCTCTGAACTTGTTTAGGCTACTAAAACTTCCAACGTACACAGCCTCTCCTGCTCGAGCTGGCCAAAGTTCAACACCGAAATTGCGAACGTCCAGCGATTGCTCCTACACTAAAGGTGCCAGCCCTGAAAGCTCTTGCTGGTCCTCATCTCCCACTGGTAACCTCTAAAACCAACCACAAACACTTGGCCTCTGAACTTGTTTAGGCTACTAAAACTTCCAACGTACACAGCCTCTCCTGCTCGAGCTGCCCAAGTTCAACACCGAAATTGCGAACGTCCAGCGATTGCTCCTACACTAAAGGTGCCAGCCCTGAAAGCTCTTGCTGGTCCTCATCTCCCACTGGTAACCTCTAAAACGAACAACAAACACTTGGGCTCTGAACTTGTTTAGGCAACTAAAACTTCCAATGTACACAGCCTCTCCTGCTCAAGCTGGCCAAAGTTCAACACCAAAATTGCGAACGTCCAGCGATTGCTCCTACACTAAAGGTGCCAGCCCTGAAAGCTGTTGCTGGTCCTCATCTCCCACTGGTAACCTCTAAAACCAACCACAAACACTTGGGCTCTGAACTTGTTTAGGCTACTAAAACTTCCAACGTACACAGCCTCTCCTGCTCGAGCTGGCCAAAGTTCAACACCGAAATTGCGAACGTCCAGCGATTGCTCCTACACTAAAGGTGCCAGCCCTGAATGCTGTTGCTGGTCCTCATCTCCCACTGGTAACCTCTAAAACGGACCACAAACACTTGGGCTCTGAACTTGTTTAGGCTACTAAAACTTCCAACGTACACAGCCTCTCCTGCTCGAGCTGCCCAAACTTCAACACCGAAATTGAGAACGTCCAGCGATTGCTCCTACACTAAAGGTGCCAGCCCTGAATGCTGTTGCTCGTCCTCATCTCCCACTGGTAACCTCCAAAACGAACCACAGACACTTGGGCTCTGAACTTGTTTAGGCTACTAAAACTTCCAACGTACACAGCCTCTCCTGCTCAATCTGGCCAGAGCTCAACACCGAAATTGCGAACGTCCAGCGATTGCTCCTACACTAAAGGTGCCCTGAAAGCTGCTGCTGGTCCTCATCTCCCACTGGTAACCTCGAAAACGAACCACAAACACTTGGGCTCCGAACTTGTTTAGGCTACTAAAACTTCCAACGTACACAGCCTCTCCTGCTCGAGCTGGCCAAAGTTCAACACCGAAATTGCGAACGTCCAGCGATTGCTCCTACACTAAAGGTGCCAGCCCTGAAAGCTGTTGCTGGTCCTCATGTCCCACTGGTAACCTCTAAAACGAACCACAAACACTTGGGCTCTGAACTTGTTTAGGCTACTAAAACTTCCAACGTACACAGCCTCTCCTGCTCAATCTGGCCAGAGGTCAACACCGAAATTGCGAACGTCCAGCGATTGCTCCTACACTAAAGGTGCCCTGAAAGCTGTTGCTGGTCCTCATCTCCCACTGGTAACCTCTAAAACGAACCACAAACACTTGGGCTCTGAACTTGTTTAGGCTACTAAAACTTCCAACGTACACAGCCTCTCCTGCTCGAGCTGGCCAAAGTTCAACACCGAAATTGAGAACGTCCAGCGATTGCTCCTACACTAAAGGTGCCAGCCCTGAATGCTGTTGCTCGTCCTTATGTCCCACTGGTAACCTCTAAAACGAACCACAAACACTTGGGCTCTGAACTTGTTTAGGCTACTAAAACTTCAACGTACACAGCCTCTCCTGCTCGAGCTGGCCAAAGTTCAACACCGAAATTGCGAACGTCCAGCGATTGCTCCTACACTAAAGGTGCCAGCCCTGAAAGCTGTTGCTCGTCCTCATCTCCCACTGGTAACCTCTAAAACCAACCACAAACACTTGGCCTCTGAACTTGTTTAGGCTACTAAAACTGCCAACGTACACAGCCTCTCCTGCTCGAGCTGCCCAAAGTTCAACACCGAAATTGCGAACGTTCCAGCGATTGCTCCTACACTAAAGGTGCCAGCCCTGAAAGCTCTTGCTGGTCCTCATCTCCCACTGGTAACCTCTAAAACGAACCACAAACACTTGGGCTCTGAACTTGTTTAGGCTACTAAAACTTCCAACGTACACAGCCTCTCCTGCTCGAGCTGCCCAAAGTTCAACACCGAAATTGCGAACGTCCAGCGATTGCTCCTACACTAAAGGTGCCAGCCCTGAAAGCTCTTGCTGGTCCTCATCTCCCACTGGTAACCTCTAAAACCAACCACAAACACTTGGCCTCTGAACTTGTTTAGGCTACTAAAACTTCCAACGTACACAGCCTCTCCTGCTCGAGCTGCCCAAGTTCAACACCGAAATTGCGAACGTCCAGCGATTGCTCCTACACTAAAGGTGCCAGCCCTGAAAGCTCTTGCTGGTCCTCATCTCCCACTGGTAACCTCTAAAACGAACAACAAACACTTGGGCTCTGAACTTGTTTAGGCAACTAAAACTTCCAATGTACACAGCCTCTCCTGCTCAAGCTGGCCAAAGTTCAACACCGAAATTGCGAACGTCCAGCGATTGCTCCTACACTAAAGGTGCCAGCCCTGAAAGCTCTTGCTGGTCCTCATCTCCCACTGGTAACCTCGAAAACGAACCACAAACACTTGGGCTCTGAACTTGTTTAGGCTACTGTGCTGGTTTTGGCTGGGGTAGAGTTAACTTTCTTCATAGCAGCTAGTATGGGGCTGTGTTTTGGATTTGTACTAAAAACAGTATTGATACACAGGGATGTTTTAGTTACTGCTGAA
>NW_026776700.1:0-41072 GCF_030936135.1 Gavia stellata | reverse complement strand
TGAAAATGAGACTTGGGACAAAGTGCCACCCCCCCATCCCTTGGCAATGACAGGGACTCACAGGTGAGGGTGGCGGCCCTCCTGCAGGGCCGGGCACTGGCAGCGGCTGGGAGGAGAGGGGTGCAGAGGTGGCGCCGGGCGGCCTCGCTGTCGCACAACTCGTGGAGGCAGCGGCAGGTCTGGCCCAGTCTCAGTGCGGGGGGGGGGGGGGGGGGGGCAGCGTCAGGCAGGAGATGATGAGCAGCAGCTGTGGGGAGAGAGGTGGGGAGAGCATCAACCCTGGGACCCCCCTGCTTTGAGGGGGGGACCCCAGCCCTGCCATCCCCCCCTACTCAACTCACCACCTCAGGCGGGAGATGCTGGATGGCAGCCGGGCCTTCCCCCTCCTCACCACCCTTTGTTGTAAATATTCTCATTTTTTTAATCAAAACATGATTTTGTCTATATAGAATAGGTTAAATTTAATTAATAAATAAATAAGTTAGGATTGTTAAGTTAGAAACAATAACCATAGGAACCTCACCAGGGAGTCGCCGTTCCATACTGAGGAACTAACAGTAACAAGATGGAACGATGAAGAATTGAATAGAAAAGTTTCGTTTGAGTCCTGTGACAGTGTGACCTGATATGCACCAGTTGTGCTGCTTGAAAATCCCCTTACCCTTCCCATCTTGACATGAATATCAAGAATGCCAATCCATAGATATTAATAGAAATAACCATTGATTGTTCCTAGGCACGGAAATTGACAGAAGAGTATAAGCTAGAAAGTGATTAATAAAAAGACTGAATTAGATATATATTTTCTAGAAGGGTAGCTAGGTAAAATCTATCTCTGATTTCATCATAAACTAGCTATGAACAATGTAGCATTGTGAATAGGTAGAATTTGCTTGTCAAGAGAATGGTAAGTTGTAGGCCTGGTCAGTAAACCGAGGAAAACTTAAGAAGATTCCAAGAATGGGATTTTGCAACCAACCTGAGCACTCGCAAAGATTGGGTTCAACTGAAGGACACCATGAGGAAGACTATGGACGACCACCAGAGGACCTTAGACGACCACCTGTGTACCTGAAGGCGCAAGCGTCACGAGCATTTACATATATTAATGAGTTCTCAGAAATTGTATGAATATGTTAATTGTTTCTTGGAAAATATGATGAATATGTATATTTTGATTGTATATAACTTGGGGAGCGGAGAAACTAAGCACGCACACTAGGTGGAGCGATCCCCTGTGCGTCCAGCGCTGCAATAAAGAAGTGCCTGCTCACCTACATACATTGTGTAGATGAGTTTTTATATTACTCTTCTCTTTCACATTGTGGTGTACAGTTATTAAAGTTCTTTGCCCGTTTTCCTTGACCTTTTTCAAAATTTTGATTAAATCTTGGTGTTGTAGCAATTGTTTCACTGAAGTGAGATTCATTCCAATGGGTGTAGGCAACAGTTCCTGAATTACGGTATAATTAGATTGCAAGAGCTGGTGAGATGTGACTGGAGCCAAATAAGCAAAATCACATCTCGCGATTTCAGTGAAATTATAAACAGAAAAATTTGAGTGGTTTCTAGTATCTGTAACATCCTTTACGGATATAAAATCGCAAGCTGTTCTCAAACATACACATCCCTTACCAATATCTATAATCACTGTTTCAGGGTTTTCGTCAGGGTGAGTCGCAAAATGACAAACATTTTGTTCAGTATCTAAACAGATATCCTGACCTCTGATTGTATTACCTTCACAGATGAACCCTTGTTGTTCTCGTACAACACAAGATTCCAAATCCACAGTTTGCCACTTCTGTCCCACCTTTTGGGCCTATACTTTATGCTCAAATGGATAGAGTATGGTTCCGTTGTGATTCAATCCTAATGCAATAACAGGGTAAATCGAATATATTGAAGCATTGTGTATAGTTAATACAAAAGTTGTGGCTGTACTTGTGATGGGATCGTAGGTAAAGTTTATCAGATTCCACCAGGACTGCAGTTTCTCTCTAAATTAATGGCACTATCTCAAATTATTTTTCGAATCTTGGTGGGAAGAGTGTCTTTTTCCCCTTCTCTTATGATTGAAGCAGCCACTGGTTGTGCCCACAGTTGTGCCTGGATGCAACTGAGAGCCAAAGATAGGTTATCTTGGACCACACCGAGTGCATCTATAATCAATTCATGGTCTCCCACATTCACCTTTTCCCATTTTGGTAATATATTTGACAACAGCCACTGGTTAGTTTCTAAAGCCAATAGGGAAGATTGCAAAGGCCATTGTAATTTAGCCAATCACTGATCGTAGTAGCCAATTTGTCTCCTGACGTATTTTGCTAATTTGCCTTTTTAATGTCTGATTCATTCTTTCTATTTTTCCATTTGATTGAGGCCTCCAGGGGGTATGTAAATGTCAAGTAATTCCTAGAACTTTACTAATATTTTGTACTATTTCGGCAACAAAATGTGGGCCTCTATCAGAAGATATCTCAATAGGTACTCCAAATCCTGGAATTATTTCTCGTAACAACCATTTAATGACTTTTTTTGCTTGATTGGTCCGACAAGGAAAAGCTTCAGGCCATCCTGTAAAAGTATCAACCCCCACCAGAATGTATCGATACCCCTTTTGTCTGGGTAATTCTGAAAAATCGATTTGCCAATAGTCTCCAGGTTGCACTCCCGATTTCAAGGTTCCCATTGGAACTTTTCTCTTTATCACCGGATTGTTTCGCAAACAAATTTCACGCTTGGCAGAAATTATTTTAGTCATTTCTAACATTCTTATAGACACCACATATCTCTTTAAAAAGGTGATTAATGCTTCTGGGCCCCAATGACACTCTTTATGTTTTGCCTGTAATATCTCTCTCATCAGAAGCGGTGGGATTACTACCTGTCCCTGAACTGTGACCCACCATCCTGCTAAATTCCTTTTTGCGTCTAATAACTTCCCTAATTTCTCATCTTCCTCTGAATATTTTGGTTTCTCTTTTGGTAGTGTAGTGTTTTTTTGTGGGAATTAATGCCACTTGCAGGGCATTCTTTTTGCTATTCCTCTAGCTGCTGTATCAGCTAATCTGTTCCCTATAGCTTCTTTCATATTTCCTGACTGATGTGCTTTACAGTGCATGATTGCCACCTTTGTCGGTCTCTGGACTGCTTGTAACAATTTCAATATTTCCTCTTTGTATTTGATGTTTGCCCCTTGAGAGGTTAATAGTCCTCTTTCTTCCCACAATGTCCTATGGACATGCACTACACCAAAAAGCATATTTTGAATCAGTGCAAATATTTACTTTCTTTCCTTCGCTCAGTTCTAACGCCTTCGTCAAGGCTATCGGCTCTGCCTTTTGCGCTGAGGTATTGCTAGGCAAAGCATTAGCCTCTATGACCGATCTCTCTGTTGTTATCGCATATCTAGCGTAGCGAACTTCATTCTCTACAAAGCTGCTGCCATCTGTGTACAGTTCCCAGTCAGGATCCTCCCATGGTGTGTCTTTCAGGTCTTGTCGGCTGGAATACACCTGCTCGACTGTAATTAAACAGTTATGTTTCAGTTGTCCTTCTTCCTGTACAGAATTCAGGAAAACTGCAGGGTTTAACTAGGTTAGTTGTTTGTAGTATCACATCATCTTGCTCCGTCAATATTACTTGATACTTCATCATCCTGCTGGGAGAAAGCCAGTGACCCCCCTTTTTGTTCCAAAACAGTCACCACCATATGTGGTACATATACCACTATTGTCCGTCCCAGAGTTAACTTTCGGGCTTCCTGTATGAGCATTACCGTAGCAGCGACTGCCCGAAGGCAGGTGGGCCATCCTGTACTTACTGTGTCCAGTTGCTTGGAAAAGTACCCCACTGGTCGCTTCCAGCTTCCCATCCGTTGGGTCAGCACTCCCAGTGCCAGATGCTGCCTTTCATGAACAAACAACTGGAAATCTTTAGTCAAATTCGGAAGTCCCAAAGCAGGAGCAGTCATCAGGGCCTGTTTCAGATCTTTAAAGGCCCTTCATTGTTCTGGGCCCCACTCAAAGGGAGGCGTCCCTTTCTGGGCCTCATACAATGGCTTAGCTATTAGAGCATAGTTCATGATCCATAGCCTGCACCATCCAGTCATTCCCAGAAAGGCCCTCAATTCATGAACGTTTTTCGGTTCTGGTGTACTACAGATGGCTTCTTTTCGGTTTGTTCCCAACTGTCGTTGTCCTTTTGAAATTTCAAAGCCCAGATATATTACAATTGACTTGCTACTTGTGCTTTGTTTCTGGATACTTTGTACCCATTAAGTCCCAGAAAGTTTAAAAGGTCTATCGTTACCTTTATGCAGGTTGCTCTGTCCTCGGTGGCGATCAGTATATCATCCACGTATTGTAAAAGCACGTGACCAGGTAACTCTGGATTGCTTTGTTTCCACATCTCGAGCTCTTTTGCCAGCTGATTGCCGAAGATGGTCGGGCTAGTCTTAAATCCTTGTGGTAGCCTGGTCCACGTTAATTGCGTTCTTCGTTCTGTTTGTGGATTCTCCCACTCAAAGGCAAACAATTTTCTACTTTCCTTTTCCGGACGTATACAAAAGAAAGCATCTTTTAAATCAAGCACTGTAAACCACTGATGACTTTCCCTTAAAGCTGTTAAAAGGGTATATGGCTTCGCAACCACAGGATGAATGTTCTTTACTATCTGATTTATTGTCCTTAAATCCTGAACTAACCTGTATTCCCCTGAAGGCTTCCTAACCGGTAAGATTGGAGCATTATATTCAGATTCACATTCTTCCAAAAGTCCACACTCCAAAAATTTACCAATTAATTTCTTAATTCCTTGTCTAGCTTCTGATTTTATTGGGTATTGTTTTATTCTTATTGGTTTGGCATGTTCCTTTAATTCAACCTTTACAGGCTGGGCTACCTTTGATCTTCCAGGTATTTCAGTGTTCCAGACCGTAGGTATCAATCACAGCCTCATCTACTTCTTGTGGTATTTCTTGCATTTTTGCTTTTTCCTGTATCATTAATATATCCCCTGTCTTTGATTCAGGTATTTTTAAATAAATGTCCCCTTTTTCAAAAATTATTTGTGCATTTAATTTAGAAAGCAGATCTCGTCCCAACAAGGGCATCGGACATTCTGGCATACATAGAAATTCATGTGTAATTACCTTCCTTCCAAATTTCAGATTAAGGGGTTTTAGGAATGGCCTTTCTTCCTGTTTCCCGGTCGCTCCAATTACATTTGCAGTTTTAGTTCCCAATTTCCCCCTACAGGTGTTCAAAACAGAATATGTTGCCCCAGTATCTACTAAAAATTCTACTGCGGAGTTTCCCAGCTTAATTGTAACCAGAGGCTCACCTGGGCCTCTCCCCAAAGCCCTGTCCCTGCTGAGCCCACAACCACCAGCCAGCACAGTGGTTGCTACCTAGTATTACGAATACTAGGGAATGAAGAGTAATAGTTGACCCTAAAAGCTCTTTGCTTACCATGGGTCTGTAAGCGTGCCAACAGGGTATGTCAAATGCTTACAGCGCAGAGGCAAGAGGTGACCGTACCACCACCCTAGGACATGAAGGAAGTTGACTGTAGTCCCGAGGCGCAGTGTGACGGATGCACGTGAGCCCTAGCCGTACTTTGGTTCAGGCTGACTAAGGAGCCACAGGCCTCACGTCTGTGCCGTGCACTGGCGATAAGGAAAGCCCCTGTCTCCCGTACAAGGGAGTGAAGGTGCCTTGAAAAACTCTTGCGAAAGGTGCTTTCGAAAGCCAAGAGTGCCAAGATAACCAAAGATCAGAACAAGAGACCAGAGCTAAAAGGAAGACATCTATCCTGTCTATGGTATTGACTAGCAGCCATCTACTTCACCCTATAAAGAGGACCATCAGGATGGGCCCAAGTTGAGCTCTCCCTCAACTGCAGCTGGACTGCACGCCGGGTGACTCTCCCCTTGAGCAGGGACGCCTCTCAAGGTTAGAGAGTCCTTACCTGAGACTAAGCGATCCTTCCTTACCCAAGGCGGAGAGATGCCTTGCCCATGACAGACCCTCGCTAAGTGATTGATAGCATGCTCAATTAATACGCAAGGACCACTACTAATCCATGGAGCTAAGCAATATTCTTAGAAACATTGTGTAGATTATGTCATGAGGCATAAACCGTTGTGCATGTCTGAGACTAAGATTGGATCGAGGGGCACCTGGGCTCCATTAGGAGTTCTGAGAGCAAGGGGGTCCACTCTGAACCTCGGGACTAGACGGGAGGGTCCTCCTTCCTCTTTGCGGCTCCGGTCTCTCTGAGAATCATTCTCCCTTGATTCTAACTCAGTTGCCTTTTGTATGTTTCTTCCATGCAGTAATTAATAAGGTGAACCTTGCCATCAAACTTCGAGAACCTTGTTAACCACTGTTGGACTTTGTTAAATTCCGTCAAACCTATTAAACTCTGTCCAAGCATTATTATTTTGCCTCGCGAAACCATATGTCCGCTTCCCTCTTTTGAGGGGAGGCACATTTCACTCATCTTTGACAGGCTGCACCTGCCCGCGTGCTCAGGGACAGCCTTGGGTGCCTTCACGGCCCAAAATCCCTGGGCATACCACAGGGCCCCCCACTGCTCCCTCAGGGAGGGGGCACCAGTGCCCGGGAGGCATGGAGATGGGCTGGGACGTGGAGATGGGCTGGGACGTGGAGACGGGGGTCAGACCCAGCACAGCAGCAGGCAGGCTGAGGCATCTCCATCTCTGGAGACCTGCGCTGCTCCTGGACATGCGCACCCATGGCGGACACACCCCCAGCAGACATGGACACCCACCCATGTGACATGACAGCAAGAAGAAACACACCCGTTGTGCAATAATTCCAGCTTTATTCATGGAGCCAGGGCCGCACTGGTGTGGCGGCGCGGAGGCGGTGGTGGCCGGGGCTCGTGGGGACACTGGCTCCGCAGACGCCCAGCGCTGGGATCGTTTCAGCGGTGGCGCCTGCGTGTCCCCTGCCGCCGGCGGCTCTTGCCGTACCGGCGGCTGCGTGCCCCAGGCCGTCGTTGCCTCCTCCCATACCGGCGGCGAGGGCGGCTCTTGTAAGGTCCCGGGCTGCGGCGGCGGCGCCGGCTCCTGCTGCGAGCCCCGCTGCGCCAGGACCGGGCCATGGTGGGTCTGGCCACCCTGTCCTGCCGGCTGGTCCTGGCTCTGCACCCCCCACCCCCCTTTTTATAGGAGTGTCGGGGCGAGGCCCTTTATGACACGGACGCATGACGGGGCCAACCTCACTAGTGACATCACAATGTCCCCACGGTGACGCCCGGCCGCATGCAGGCTCCATGGCTACCGGCCAGCCCCAGCCCGCAGGAGGAGCGCGGCTGCCCCGTGGCAGCGACGTCCCCGTCTCAGCACCACCATGTGCCGGTGGGTCTCTGGTCAACATTCCGGTGCAGGAGACGCAAGGAGTCCCGCGGCCGGCCATCAGAGCATGCAGGGCCGTGGGAGGAGGCAGCAGAGGGGCAGCAGTGCCAGCTGCTTTGCCGGTGGTGGCGTCGGTGGTGGTGGTGCTGGCTGGTACCACCTTTAAGGGGTCCCAGCTCTCGGTCCTTGTGGCCAGGGGTGGGAGCGGTGACGGCCTACGGCGCTGATGATGAGGCCATTGCTCGGGAGAGCAGCCAGCTAGATGCCCAGGAAGAGCCAGGAGTACAAGAGCGGCAGCTCCCGCATGTCTGCCAACGCCAGGAGGAGGAACTGGCTGATGGAGCTGCTGTTGGACATCTGCTGCCTCTGGGCGTGGGGCACTGTCCTAGAGGGAAAAGACAGGGACAGCTTCGGAGAGACTTCTCGAAGCAACATCAAAGCCATTTCTCATAGAAACCCCCCCAAACTGTCTCTCTCCATTCGGGAAGAGCTTTGGCAGGTCCCTTTCACGAGCTCTGCTTGGTGCTGCCTGAGGGTGCCTCAGGGAGCAGGCGGCTCTGCCGTGGGCTCTGCAGGAGTCGGTCCTGCCCTACAGCAATGGGAAACAGGAACAGGGTCTGATCTCAGGTGAAAGCCACTCGTGATATGCAAGAGCTTTTCAGCATTGTCAGCCCCAATTCACCTGACCGCAGAGCAGAGCTGTGGGGATTTTGTTTCTGATTGTTGTCTTTCTTATTATTCCAAATGGGAAAAAAGGACTTTTGTCGGAGCAGTTGAACGTCTTGAGAAAGCACACCAGGGGCAACCGTTGAGCCACGGGGTGGTGTGAGAGACGGAACGGTGAAACTTTTGTCTGTGTGATTGGCTGTGTGCCTCTATCCTATCGCTACTATTTTCCACTTTTGATAATAAAAAGCTCTTCTAGGCTTACGGCATTTGACCTCGTTTGTGTCTTAATCTCGTTCTCGGGAACCTATTGAAACCTCCTTCGACATTGGATCAGGACAGTGGGTACGGACAGTCTTTTCCCTTTCTCCACCTAAAATGGAGTGAGAACTCAGGGACCCCGGACCGAATGTGAAGGGAGTGTGTCTGGCTGATCGAGGGACTCCTTCCAGAAGTACTGGCAACACCAATATGTTGTCCATGCAGAAACAGAGCGTTTCACTGGCGACGGTCGCCCTTCTCTGTACCAGTGCAGGGAGCTCAACACCTCCGAGTGTGACTGGCTGCGTGAAAGGGTGAGCAGTGGGAAGCACAGTCCTGGGCAGGGAGTGTTTTAGGGCGCTGGACTCCATGTGAGACACAAACATTGTTTTTATTCTTAGAGGCCTGATTATGACAGAATGGTTCAGAAAATGTCAAAAAACCACAATGAAGCAACAAAGAAATGAAGGAAACAATGTAAAGGGAAGGAAATGTTCAACTTCACTTCTCAACGTCTAAAACTCTTGGTGTTCTTATCCTCCTTGTTTTGCTTTGCTTTTCTATACTGGTCTTTGGAAGGAAAGTATGTGATGTTTTGGTTTTAAAAGAAAAGGCATCTCCAGCGCCAGGGTGCAGGATGCAGGTGCAGGGACACAGAGCCCTGGTGGTAGTGTAGGTGCCCTGGGACCCTCTGCCCAGGCTCCACCTGCGTCTCCCAGGACGCTTATCATCAGACAGCAGAGCTCTGCCTGAAAATCTGAGGCATTTTTACACAGTTATTAATTTGTATCATTTCTTTTGCTTGCTTGCCGTTAGGAAAATCCCTTCTGTGCCTCTTTACAGCCACTTCTCTAAGCAAAGCAGGTGGGAGCTGCTACAAAGGAGCTGTAACTTCCAGCTGCAGACCTCACTGGAGGAGTCTGATGTAAGGAAAAGGGATGGAATTCCCAGGTGGCCAATGAGAGAAATGGCAGGGTTGGGCAAGTGAGGAGCATGGTTGTCTACACAGTGTGCCAGACCTCAAGGAACTGTTTCTCCTGCCTGTCCAGATCTCCTGGAGGAGACACCGTGGATCAATAGCTATTGGAGAATGCTGCTATCTATCACCTCTTCTTTAAACTCAAAAGTCGTAAAAGGTACCCTTGAAATTAAGAAAAATCCATTTTTAATAGGTGCTCTTTGAAATCTTCCTCCTGAACTACACTATGAAACCTCTCCAATTATCTGTACAAGTCGTGAAGACTTGAAGAAAATTGTGAAGGGGATATGGGTCTTCAGGGCTTTCTGCATTGTAACGAGCCCCAGGGGGCATTTGGGGCTGAGCCCTTGAACCTCAGCTACTGAGAGGAGATTGCACAAGCCTTTCCGCAAGTCCAAGTCAGAAGCTAAACCCAAAGTATCCTGAAGCATTAATGAGCCCCACTGAGGGCCATTACTGACAAAGGCTGCCCCCAGGCACTCCTTAGAGCAGATAATTGGAGGCCATGATTGCAGGTAGGCAAAGGTCATGTGCAGGCAGCTCAGGTGCTGAAAAAACCTAATAAATGAGAGTGTGGACTCTCAAAATGTGGCTTTGGGCCTTCAGAATGGGGTTTTGCTCCTAAAAACAGGGCTTTGGAAAAGAGATTGAGACTTGGAACCCAGAAATTAGGTTTTGTGCCCTCAAACGATGCGTCGGTGCAAAAACTTAAGTCTTTGCTTACTAGAAATGGGTCGTGGGAGGCTCAAAATAGGCTTTGGGCTCTCCAAATTGTGGCCCGAATCCTGAAAATGAGGCTTTGGTCCCTGAAAAGGAGGCTTGGAAAGCTACAGATGAGCCTTTGGACCCTAAAACTGAGGCTTTGGACCTTCACAATCAGACTTTGGGTCTTAAAAATGAAACTCTGTGCCCTTAAAATCATAGAATTGTAGAAATACGGAATCGTTTAAGTCTCTGAACCTTAAAACGGGGGGTTGGAACTTATAAATGAGAGTTCGTACCCTAAAAAGGAGGGGTTTGGAACCATACAAATGCGGCTTTCAACCGTACAATCAAAGTTTGGACTCAGAAAATGAGACTTGGGACAAAGTGCCACCCCCCCATCCCTTGGCAATGACAGGGACTCACAGGTGAGGGTGGCGGCCCTCCTGCAGGGCCGGGCATTGGCGGCGGCTGGGAGGAGAGGGGTGCAGAGGTGGCGCCGGGCGGCCTCACTGTCGCACAACTCGTGGAGGCAGCGGCAGGTCTGGCCCAGTCTCAGTGCGGGGGGGGGGGGGGGGGGGGGGGGCAGCGTCAGGCAGGAGATGATGAGCAGCAGCTGTGGGGAGAGAGGTGGGGAGAGCATCAACCCTGGGACCCCCCTGCTTTGAGGGGGGGACCCCAGCCCTGCCATCCCCCCCTACTCAACTCACCACCTCAGGCGGGAGATGCTGGATGGCAGCCGGGCCTTCCCCCTCCTCACCACCCTTTGTTGTAAATATTCTCATTTTTTTAATCAAAACATGATTTTGTCTATATAGAATAGGTTAAATTTAATTAATAAATAAATAAGTTAGGATTGTTAAGTTAGAAACAATAACCATAGGAACCTCACCAGGGAGTCGCCGTTCCATACTGAGGAACTAACAGTAACGAGATGGAACGATGAAGAATTGAATAGAAAAGTCGTTTGAGTCCTGTGACAGTGTGACCTGATATGCACCAGTGATGCTGCTTGAAAATCCCCTTACCCTTCCCATCTTGACATGAATATCAAGAATGCCAATCCATAGATATTAATAGAAATAACCATTGATTGTTCCTAGGCATGGAAATTGACAGAAGAGTATAAGCTAGAAAGTGATTAATAAAAAGACTGAATTAGATATATATTTTCTAGAAGGGTAGCTAGGTAAAATCTATCTCTGATTTCATCATAAACTAGCTATGAACAATGTAGCATTGTGAATAGGTAGAATTTGCTTGTCAAGAGAATGGTAAGTTGTAGGCCTGGTCAGTAAACCGAGGAAAACTTAAGAAGATTCCAAGAATGGGATTTTGCAACCAACCTGAGCACTCGCAAAGATTGGGTTCAACTGAAGGACACCATGAGGAAGACTATGGACGACCACCAGAGGACCTTAGACGACCACCTGTGTACCTGAAGGCGCAAGCGTCACGAGCATTTACATATATTAATGAGTTCTCAGAAATTGTATGAATATGTTAATTGTTTCTTGGAAAATATGATGAATATGTATATTTTGATTGTATATAACTTGGGGAGCGGAGAAAACTAAGCACGCACACTAGGTGGAGCGATCCCCTGTGCGTTCCAGCGCTGCAATAAAGAAGTGCCTGCTCACCTACATACATTGTGTAGATGAGTTTTTATATTACTCTTCTCTTTCACATTGTGGTGTACAGTTATTAAAGTTCTTTGCCCGTTTTCCTTGACCTTTTTCAAAATTTTGATTAAATCTTGGTGTTGTAGCAATTGTTTCACTGAAGTGAGATTCATTCCAATGGGTGTAGGCAACAGTTCCTGAATTACGGTATAATTAGATTGCAAGAGCTGGTGAGATGTGACTGGAGCCAAATAAGCAAAATCACATCTCGCGATTTCAGTGAAATTATAAACAGAAAAATTTGAGTGGTTTCTAGTATCTGTAACATCCTTTACGGATATAAAATCGCAAGCTGTTCTCAAACATACACATCCCTTACCAATATCTATAATCACTGTTTCAGGGTTTTCGTCAGGGTGAGTCGCAAAATGACAAACATTTTGTTCAGTATCTAAACAGATATCCTGACCTCTGATTGTATTACCTTCACAGATGAACCCTTGTTGTTCTCGTACAACACAAGATTCCAAATCCACAGTTTGCCACTTCTGTCCCACCTTTTGGGCCTATACTTTATGCTCAAATGGATAGAGTATGGTTCCGTTGTGATTCAATCCTAATGCAATAACAGGGTAAATCGAATATATTGAAGCATTGTGTATAGTTAATACAAAAGTTGTGGCTGTACTTGTGATGGGATCGTAGGTAAAGTTTATCAGATTCCACCAGGACTGCAGTTTCTCTCTAAATTAATGGCACTATCTCAAATTATTTTTCGAATCTTGGTGGGAAGAGTGTCTTTTTCCCCTTCTCTTATGATTGAAGCAGCCACTGGTTGTGCCCACAGTTGTGCCTGGATGCAACTGAGAGCCAAAGATAGGTTATCTTGGACCACACCGAGTGCATCTATAATCAATTCATGGTCTCCCACATTCACCTTTTCCCATTTTGGTAATATATTTGACAACAGCCACTGGTTAGTTTCTAAAGCCAATAGGGAAGATTGCAAAGGCCATTGTAATTTAGCCAATCACTGATCGTAGTAGCCAATTTGTCTCCTGACGTATTTTGCTAATTTGCCTTTTTAATGTCTGATTCATTCTTTCTATTTTTCCATTTGATTGAGGCCTCCAGGGGGTATGTAAATGTCAAGTAATTCCTAGAACTTTACTAATATTTTGTACTATTTCGGCAACAAAATGTGGGCCTCTATCAGAAGATATCTCAATAGGTACTCCAAATCCTGGAATTATTTCTTGTAACAACCATTTAATGACTTTTTTTGCTTGATTGGTCCGACAAGGAAAAGCTTCAGGCCATCCTGTAAAAGTATCAACCCCCACCAGAATGTATCGATACCCCTTTTGTCTGGGTAATTCTGAAAAATCGATTTGCCAATAGTCTCCAGGTTGCACTCCCGATTTCAAGGTTCCCATTGGAACTTTTCTCTTTATCACCGGATTGTTTCGCAAACAAATTTCACGCTTGGCAGAAATTATTTTAGTCATTTCTAACATTCTTATAGACACCACATATCTCTTTAAAAAGGTGATTAATGCTTCTGGGCCCCAATGACACTCTTTATGTTTTGCCTGTAATATCTCTCTCATCAGAAGCGGTGGGATTACTACCTGTCCCTGAACTGTGACCCACCATCCTGCTAAACTCCTTTTTGCGTCTAATAACTTCCCTAATTTCTCATCTTCCTCCGAATATTTTGGTTTCTCTTTTGGTAGTGTAGTGTTTTTTTGTGGGAATTAATGCCACTTGCAGGGCATTCTTTTTTGCTATTCCTCTAGCTGCTGTATCAGCTAATCTGTTCCCTATAGCTTCTTTCATATTTCCTGACTGATGTGCTTTACAGTGCATGATTGCCACCTTTGTCGGTCTCTGGACTGCTTGTAACAATTTCAATATTTCCTCTTTGTATTTGATGTTTGCCCCTTGAGAGGTTAATAGTCCTCTTTCTTCCCACAATGTCCTATGGACATGCACTACACCAAAAAGCGTATTTTGAATCAGTGCAAATATTTACTTTCTTTCCTTCGCTCAGTTCTAACGCCTTCGTCAAGGCTATCGGCTCTGCCTTTTGCGCTGAGGTATTGCTAGGCAAAGCATTAGCCTCTATGACCGATCTCTCTGTTGTTATCGCATATCTAGCGTAGCGAACTTCATTCTCTACAAAGCTGCTGCCATCTGTGTACAGTTCCCAGTCAGGATCCTCCCATGGTGTGTCTTTCAGGTCTTGTCGGCTGGAATACACCTGCTCGACTGTAATTAAACAGTTATGTTTCAGTTGTCCTTCTTCCTGTACAGAATTCAGGAAAACTGCAGGGTTAACTAGGTTAGTTGTTTGTAGTATCACATCATCTTGCTCCGTCAATATTACTTGATACTTCATCATCCTGCTGGGAGAAAGCCAGTGACCCCCCTTTTTGTTCCAAAACAGTCACCACCATACGTGGTACATATACCACTATTGTCCGTCCCAGAGTTAACTTTCGGGCTTCCTGTATGAGCATTACCGTAGCAGCGACTGCCCGAAGGCAGGTGGGCCATCCTGTACTTACTGTGTCCAGTTGCTTGGAAAAGTACCCCACTGGTCGCTTCCAGCTTCCCATCCGTTGGGTCAGCACTCCCAGTGCCAGATGCTGCCTTTCATGAACAAACAACTGGAAATCTTTAGTCAAATTCGGAAGTCCCAAAGCAGGAGCAGTCATCAGGGCCTGTTTCAGATCTTTAAAGGCCCTTCATTGTTCTGGGCCCCACTCAAAGGGAGGCGTCCCTTTCTGGGCCTCATACAATGGCTTAGCTATTAGAGCATAGTTCATGATCCATAGCCTGCACCATCCAGTCATTCCCAGAAAGGCCCTCAATTCATGAACGTTTTTTCGGTTCTGGTGTACTACAGATGGCTTCTTTTCGGTTTGTTCCCAACTGTCGTTGTCCTTTTGAAATTTCAAAGCCCAGATATATTACAATTGACTTGCTACTTGTGCTTTGTTTCTGGATACTTTGTACCCATTAAGTCCCAGAAAGTTTAAAAGGTCTATCGTTACCTTTATGCAGGTTGCTCTGTCCTCGGTGGCGATCAGTATATCATCCACGTATTGTAAAAGCACGTGACCAGGTAACTCTGGATTGCTTTGTTTCCACATCTCGAGCTCTTTTGCCAGCTGATTGCCGAAGATGGTCGGGCTAGTCTTAAATCCTTGTGGTAGCCTGGTCCACGTTAATTGCGTTCTTCGTTCTGTTTGTGGATTCTCCCACTCAAAGGCAAACAATTTTCTACTTTCCTTTTCCGGACGTATACAAAAGAAAGCATCTTTTAAATCAAGCACTGTAAACCACTGATGACTTTCCCTTAAAGCTGTTAAAAGGGTATATGGCTTCGCAACCACAGGATGAATGTTCTTTACTATCTGATTTATTGTCCTTAAATCCTGAACTAACCTGTATTCCCCTGAAGGCTTCCTAACCGGTAAGATTGGAGCATTATATTCAGATTCACATTCTTCCAAAAGTCCACACTCCAAAAATTTACCAATTAATTTCTTAATTCCTTGTCTAGCTTCTGATTTTATTGGGTATTGTTTTATTCTTATTGGTTTGGCATGTTCCTTTAATTCAACCTTTACAGGCTGGGCTACCTTTGATCTTCCAGGTATTTCAGTGTTCCAGACCGTAGGTATCAATCACAGCCTCATCTACTTCTTGTGGTATTTCTTGCATTTTTGCTTTTTCCTGTATCATTAATATATCCCCTGTCTTTGATTCAGGTATTTTTAAATAAATGTCCCCTTTTTCAAAAATTATTTGTGCATTTAATTTAGAAAGCAGATCTCGTCCCAACAAGGGCATCGGACATTCTGGCATACATAGAAATTCATGTGTAATTACCTTCCTTCCAAATTTCAGATTAAGGGGTTTTAGGAATGGCCTTTCTTCCTGTTTCCCGGTCGCTCCAATTACATTTGCAGTTTTAGTTCCCAATTTCCCCCTACAGGTGTTCAAAACAGAATATGTTGCCCCAGTATCTACTAAAAATTCTACTGCGGAGTTTCCCAGCTTAATTGTAACCAGAGGCTCACCTGGGCCTCTCCCCAAAGCCCTGTCCCTGCTGAGCCCACAACCACCAGCCAGCACAGTGGTTGCTACCTAGTATTACGAATACTAGGGAATGAAGAGTAATAGTTGACCCTAAAAGCTCTTTGCTTACCATGGGTCTGTAAGCGTGCCAACAGGGTATGTCAAATGCTTACAGCGCAGAGGCAAGAGGTGACCGTACCACCACCCTAGGACATGAAGGAAGTTGACTGTAGTCCCGAGGCGCAGTGTGACGGATGCACGTGAGCCCTAGCCGTACTTTGGTTCAGGCTGACTAAGGAGCCACAGGCCTCACGTCTGTGCCGTGCACTGGCGATAAGGAAAGCCCCTGTCTCCCGTACAAGGGAGTGAAGGTGCCTTGAAAAACTCTTGCGAAAGGTGCTTTCGAAAGCCAAGAGTGCCAAGATAACCAAAGATCAGAACAAGAGACCAGAGCTAAAAGGAAGACATCTATCCTGTCTATGGTATTGACTAGCAGCCATCTACTTCACCCTATAAAGAGGACCATCAGGATGGGCCCAAGTTGAGCTCTCCCTCAACTGCAGCTGGACTGCACGCCGGGTGACTCTCCCCTTGAGCAGGGACGCCTCTCAAGGTTAGAGAGTCCTTACCTGAGACTAAGCGATCCTTCCTTACCCAAGGCGGAGAGATGCCTTGCCCATGACAGACCCTCGCTAAGTGATTGATAGCATGCTCAATTAATACGCAAGGACCACTACTAATCCATGGAGCTAAGCAATATTCTTAGAAACATTGTGTAGATTATGTCATGAGGCATAAACCGTTGTGCATGTCTGAGACTAAGATTGGATCGAGGGGCACCTGGGCTCCATTAGGAGTTCTGAGAGCAAGGGGGTCCACTCTGAACCTCGGGACTAGACGGGAGGGTCCTCCTTCCTCTTTGCGGCTCCGGTCTCTCTGAGAATCATTCTCCCTTGATTCTAACTCAGTTGCCTTTTGTATGTTTCTTCCATGCAGTAATTAATAAGGTGAACCTTGCCATCAAACTTCGAGAACCTTGTTAACCACTGTTGGACTTTGTTAAATTCCGTCAAACCTATTAAACTCTGTCCAAGCATTATTATTTTGCCTCGCGAAACCATATGTCCGCTTCCCTCTTTTGAGGGAGGCACATTTCACTCATCTTTGACAGGCTGCACCTGCCCGCGTGCTCAGGGACAGCCTTGGGTGCCTTCACGGCCCAAAATCCCTGGGCATACCACAGGGCCCCCCACTGCTCCCTCAGGGAGGGGGCACCAGTGCCCGGGAGGCATGGAGATGGGCTGGGACGTGGAGATGGGCTGGGACGTGGAGACGGGGGTCAGACCCAGCACAGCAGCAGGCAGGCTGAGGCATCTCCATCTCTGGAGACCTGCGCTGCTCCTGGACATGCGCACCCATGGCGGACACACCCCCAGCAGACATGGACACCCACCCATGTGACATGACAGCAAGAAGAAACACACCCGTTGTGCAATAATTCCAGCTTTATTCATGGAGCCAGGGCCGCACTGGTGTGGCGGCGCGGAGGCGGTGGTGGCCGGGGCTCGTGGGGACACTGGCTCCGCAGACGCCCAGCGCTGGGATCGTTTCAGCGGTGGCGCCTGCGTGTCCCCTGCCGCCGGCGGCTCTTGCCGTACCGGCGGCTGCGTGCCCCAGGCCGTCGTTGCCTCCTCCCATACCGGCGGCGAGGGCGGCTCTTGTAAGGTCCCGGGCTGCGGCGGCGGCGCCGGCTCCTGCTGCGAGCCCCGCTGCGCCAGGACCGGGCCATGGTGGGTCTGGCCACCCTGTCCTGCCGGCTGGTCCTGGCTCTGCACCCCCCACCCCCCTTTTTATAGGAGTGTCGGGGCGAGGCCCTTTATGACACGGACGCATGACGGGGCCAACCTCACTAGTGACATCACAATGTCCCCACGGTGACGCCCGGCCGCATGCAGGCTCCATGGCTACCGGCCAGCCCCAGCCCGCAGGAGGAGCGCGGCTGCCCCGTGGCAGCGACGTCCCCGTCTCAGCACCACCATGTGCCGGTGGGTCTCTGGTCAACATTCCGGTGCAGGAGACGCAAGGAGTCCCGCGGCCGGCCATCAGAGCATGCAGGGCCGTGGGAGGAGGCAGCAGAGGGGCAGCAGTGCCAGCTGCTTTGCCGGTGGTGGCGTCGGTGGTGGTGGTGCTGGCTGGTACCACCTTTAAGGGGTCCCAGCTCTCGGTCCTTGTGGCCAGGGGTGGGAGCGGTGACGGCCTACGGCGCTGATGATGAGGCCATTGCTTGGGAGAGCAGCCAGCTAGATGCCCAGGAAGAGCCAGGAGTACAAGAGCGGCAGCTCCCGCATGTCTGCCAACGCCAGGAGGAGGAACTGGGTGATGGAGCTGCTGTTGGACATCTGCTGCCTCTGGGCGTGGGGCACTGTCCTAGAGGGAAAAGACAGGGACAGCTTCGGAGAGACTTCTCGAAGCAACATCAAAGCCATTTCTCATAGAAACCCCCCCAAACTGTCTCTCTCCATTCGGGAAGAGCTTTGGCAGGTCCCTTTCACGAGCTCTGCTTGGTGCTGCCTGAGGGTGCCTCAGGGAGCAGGCGGCTCTGCCGTGGGCTCTGCAGGAGTCGGTCCTGCCCTACAGCAATGGGAAACAGGAACAGGGTCTGATCTCAGGTGAAAGCCACTCGTGATATGCAAGAGCTTTTCAGCATTGTCAGCCCCAATTCACCTGACCGCAGAGCAGAGCTGTGGGGATTTTGTTTCTGATTGTTGTCTTTCTTATTATTCCAAATGGGAAAAAAGGACTTTTGTCGGAGCAGTTGAACGTCTTGAGAAAGCACACCAGGGGCAACCGTTGAGCCACGGGGTGGTGTGAGAGACGGAACGGTGAAACTTTTGTCTGTGTGATTGGCTGTGTGCCTCTATCCTATCGCTACTATTTTCCACTTTTGATAATAAAAAGCTCTTCTAGGCGTACGGCATTTGACCTCGTTTGTGTCTTAATCTCGTTCTCGGGAACCTATTGAAACCTCCTTCGACATTGGATCGGGACAGTGGGTACGGACAGTCTTTTCCCTTTCTCCACCTAAAATGGAGTGAGAACTCAGGGACCCCGGACCGAATGTGAAGGGAGTGTGTCTGGCTGATCGAGGGACTCCTTCCAGAAGTACTGGCAACACCAATATGTTGTCCATGCAGAAACAGAGCGTTTCACTGGCGACGGTCGCCCTTCTCTGTACCAGTGCAGGGAGCTCAACACCTCCGAGTGTGACTGGCTGCGTGAAAGGGTGAGCAGTGGGAAGCACAGTCCTGGGCAGGGAGTGTTTTAGGGCGCTGGACTCCATGTGAGACACAAACATTGTTTTTATTCTTAGAGGCCTGATTATGACAGAATGGTTCAGAAAATGTCAAAAAACCACAATGAAGCAACGAAGAAATGAAGGAAACAATGTAAAGGGAAGGAAATGTTCAACTTCACTTCTCAACGTCTAAAACTCTTGGTGTTCTTATCCTCCTTGTTTTGCTTTGCTTTTCTATACTGGTCTTTGGAAGGAAAGTATGTGATGTTTTGGTTTTAAAAGAAAAGGCATCTCCAGCGCCAGGGTGCAGGATGCAGGTGCAGGGACACAGAGCCCTGGTGGTAGTGTAGGTGCCCTGGGACCCTCTGCCCAGGCTCCACCTGCGTCTCCCAGGACGCTTATCATCAGACAGCAGAGCTCTGCCTGAAAATCTGAGGCATTTTTACACAGTTATTAATTTGTATCATTTCTTTTGCTTGCTTGCCGTTAGGAAAATCCCTTCTGTGCCTCTTTACAGCCACTTCTCTAAGCAAAGCAGGTGGGAGCTGCTACAAAGGAGCTGTAACTTCCAGCTGCAGACCTCACTGGAGGAGTCTGATGTAAGGAAAAGGGATGGAATTCCCAGGTGGCCAATGAGAGAAATGGCAGGGTTGGGCAAGTGAGGAGCATGGTTGTCTACACAGTGTGCCAGACCTCAAGGAACTGTTTCTCCTGCCTGTCCAGATCTCCTGGAGGAGACACCGTGGATCAATAGCTATTGGAGAATGCTGCTATCTATCACCTCTTCTTTAAACTCAAAAGTCGTAAAAGGTACCCTTGAAAATTAAGAAAAATCCATTTTTAATAGGTGCTCTTTGAAATCTTCCTCCTGAACTACACTATGAAACCTCTCCAATTATCTGTACAAGTCGTGAAGACTTGAAGAAAATTGTGAAGGGGATATGGGTCTTCAGGGCTTTCTGCATTGTAACGAGCCCCAGGGGGCATTTGGGGCTGAGCCCTTGAACCTCAGCTACTGAGAGGAGATTGCACAAGCCTTTCCGCAAGTCCAAGTCAGAAGCTAAACCCAAAGTATCCTGAAGCATTAACGAGCCCCACTGAGGGCCATTACTGACAAAGGCTGCCCCCAGGCACTCCTTAGAGCAGATAATTGGAGGCCATGATTGCAGGTAGGCAAAGGTCATGTGCAGGCAGCTCAGGTGCTGAAAAAACCTAATAAATGAGAGTGTGGACTCTCAAAATGTGGCTTTGGGCCTTCAGAATGGGGTTTTGCTCCTAAAAACAGGGCTTTGGAAAAGAGATTGAGACTTGGAACCCAGAAATTAGGTTTTGTGCCCTCAAACGATGCGTCGGTGCAAAAACTTAAGTCTTTGCTTACTAGAAATGGGTCGTGGGAGGCTCAAAATAGGCTTTGGGCTCTCCAAATTGTGGCCCGAATCCTGAAAATGAGGCTTTGGTCCCTGAAAAGGAGGCTTGGAAAGCTACAGATGAGCCTTTGGACCCTAAAACTGAGGCTTTGGACCTTCACAATCAGACTTTGGGTCTTAAAAATGAAACTCTGTGCCCTTAAAATCATAGAATTGTAGAAATACGGAATCGTTTAAGTCTCTGAACCTTAAAACGGGGGGTTGGAACTTATAAATGAGAGTTCGTACCCTAAAAAGGAGGGGTTTGGAACCATACAAATGCGGCTTTCAACCGTACAATCAAAGTTTGGACTCAGAAAATGAGACTTGGGACAAAGTGCCACCCCCCCATCCCTTGGCAATGACAGGGACTCACAGGTGAGGGTGGCGGCCCTCCTGCAGGGCCGGGCACTGGCGGCGGCTGGGAGGAGAGGGGTGCAGAGGTGGCGCCGGGCGGCCTCGCTGTCGCACAACTCGTGGAGGCAGCGGCAGGTCTGGCCCAGTCTCAGTGCGGGGGGGGGGGGGGGGGGGCAGCGTCAGGCAGGAGATGATGAGCAGCAGCTGTGGGGAGAGAGGTGGGGAGAGCATCAACCCTGGGACCCCCCTGCTTTGAGGGGGGGACCCCAGCCCTGCCATCCCCCCCTACTCAACTCACCACCTCAGGCGGGAGATGCTGGATGGCAGCCGGGCCTTCCCCCTCCTCACCACCCTTTGTTGTAAATATTCTCATTTTTTTAATCAAAACATGATTTTGTCTATATAGAATAGGTTAAATTTAATTAATAAATAAATAAGTTAGGATTGTTAAGTTAGAAACAATAACCATAGGAACCTCACCAGGGAGTCGCCGTTCCATACTGAGGAACTAACAGTAACGAGATGGAACGATGAAGAATTGAATAGAAAAGTTTCGTTTGAGTCCTGTGACAGTGTGACCTGATATGCACCAGTGATGCTGCTTGAAAATCCCCTTACCCTTCCCATCTTGACATGAATATCAAGAATGCCAATCCATAGATATTAATAGAAATAACCATTGATTGTTCCTAGGCATGGAAATTGACAGAAGAGTATAAGCTAGAAAGTGATTAATAAAAAGACTGAATTAGATATATATTTTCTAGAAGGGTAGCTAGGTAAAATCTATCTCTGATTTCATCATAAACTAGCTATGAACAATGTAGCATTGTGAATAGGTAGAATTTGCTTGTCAAGAGAATGGTAAGTTGTAGGCCTGGTCAGTAAACCGAGGAAAACTTAAGAAGATTCCAAGAATGGGATTTTGCAACCAACCTGAGCACTCGCAAAGATTGGGTTCAACTGAAGGACACCATGAGGAAGACTATGGACGACCACCAGAGGACCTTAGACGACCACCTGTGTACCTGAAGGCACAAGCGTCACGAGCATTTACATATATTAATGAGTTCTCAGAAATTGTATGAATATGTTAATTGTTTCTTGGAAAATATGATGAATATGTATATTTTGATTGTATATAACTTGGGGAGCGGAGAAACTAAGCACGCACACTAGGTGGAGCGATCCCCTGTGCGTCCAGCGCTGCAATAAAGAAGTGCCTGCTCACCTACATACATTGTGTAGATGAGTTTTTATATTACTCTTCTCTTTCACATTGTGGTGTACAGTTATTAAAGTTCTTTGCCCGTTTTCCTTGACCTTTTTCAAAATTTTGATTAAATCTTGGTGTTGTAGCAATTGTTTCACTGAAGTGAGATTCATTCCAATGGGTGTAGGCAACAGTTCCTGAATTACGGTATAATTAGATTGCAAGAGCTGGTGAGATGTGACTGGAGCCAAATAAGCAAAATCACATCTCGCGATTTCAGTGAAATTATAAACAGAAAAATTTGAGTGGTTTCTAGTATCTGTAACATCCTTTACGGATATAAAATCGCAAGCTGTTCTCAAACATACACATCCCTTACCAATATCTATAATCACTGTTTCAGGGTTTTCGTCAGGGTGAGTCGCAAAATGACAAACATTTTGTTCAGTATCTAAACAGATATCCTGACCTCTGATTGTATTACCTTCACAGATGAACCCTTGTTGTTCTCGTACAACACAAGATTCCAAATCCACAGTTTGCCACTTCTGTCCCACCTTTTGGGCCTATACTTTATGCTCAAATGGATAGAGTATGGTTCCGTTGTGATTCAATCCTAATGCAATAACAGGGTAAATCGAATATATTGAAGCATTGTGTATAGTTAATACAAAAGTTGTGGCTGTACTTGTGATGGGATCGTAGGTAAAGTTTATCAGATTCCACCAGGACTGCAGTTTCTCTCTAAATTAATGGCACTATCGCAAATTATTTTTCGAATCTTGGTGGGAAGAGTGTCTTTTTCCCCTTCTCTTATGATTGAAGCAGCCACTGGTTGTGCCCACAGTTGTGCCTGGATGCAACTGAGAGCCAAAGATAGGTTATCTTGGACCACACCGAGTGCATCTATAATCAATTCATGGTCTCCCACATTCACCTTTTCCCATTTTGGTAATATATTTGACAACAGCCACTGGTTAGTTTCTAAAGCCAATAGGGAAGATTGCAAAGGCCATTGTAATTTAGCCAATCACTGATCGTAGTAGCCAATTTGTCTCCTGACGTATTTTGCTAATTTGCCTTTTTAATGTCTGATTCATTCTTTCTATTTTTCCATTTGATTGAGGCCTCCAGGGGGTATGTAAATGTCAAGTAATTCCTAGAACTTTACTAATATTTTGTACTATTTCGGCAACAAAATGTGGGCCTCTATCAGAAGATATCTCAATAGGTACTCCAAATCCTGGAATTATTTCTCGTAACAACCATTTAATGACTTTTTTTGCTTGATTGGTCCGACAAGGAAAAGCTTCAGGCCATCCTGTAAAAGTATCAACCCCCACCAGAATGTATCGATACCCCTTTTGTCTGGGTAATTCTGAAAAATCGATTTGCCAATAGTCTCCAGGTTGCACTCCCGATTTCAAGGTTCCCATTGGAACTTTTCTCTTTATCACCGGATTGTTTCGCAAACAAATTTCACGCTTGGCAGAAATTATTTTAGTCATTTCTAACATTCTTATAGACACCACATATCTCTTTAAAAAGGTGATTAATGCTTCTGGGCCCCAATGACACTCTTTATGTTTTGCCTGTAATATCTCTCTCATCAGAAGCGGTGGGATTACTACCTGTCCCTGAACTGTGACCCACCATCCTGCTAAATTCCTTTTTGCGTCTAATAACTTCCCTAATTTCTCATCTTCCTCCGAATATTTTGGTTTCTCTTTTGGTAGTGTAGTGTTTTTTTGTGGGAATTAATGCCACTTGCAGGGCATTCTTTTTTGCTATTCCTCTAGCTGCTGTATCAGCTAATCTGTTCCCTATAGCTTCTTTCATATTTCCTGACTGATGTGCTTTACAGTGCATGATTGCCACCTTTGTCGGTCTCTGGACTGCTTGTAACAATTTCAATATTTCCTCTTTGTATTTGATGTTTGCCCCTTGAGAGGTTAATAGTCCTCTTTCTTCCCACAATGTCCTATGGACATGCACTACACCAAAAAGCGTATTTTGAATCAGTGCAAATATTTACTTTCTTTCCTTCGCTCAGTTCTAACGCCTTCGTCAAGGCTATCGGCTCTGCCTTTTGCGCTGAGGTATTGCTAGGCAAAGCATTAGCCTCTATGACCGATCTCTCTGTTGTTATCGCATATCTAGCGTAGCGAACTTCATTCTCTACAAAGCTGCTGCCATCTGTGTACAGTTCCCAGTCAGGATCCTCCCATGGTGTGTCTTTCAGGTCTTGTCGGCTGGAATACACCTGCTCGACTGTAATTAAACAGTTATGTTTCAGTTGTCCTTCTTCCTGTACAGAATTCAGGAAAACTGCAGGGTTAACTAGGTTAGTTGTTTGTAGTATCACATCATCTTGCTCCGTCAATATTACTTGATACTTCATCATCCTGCTGGGAGAAAGCCAGTGACCCCCCTTTTTGTTCCAAAACAGTCACCACCATATGTGGTACATATACCACTATTGTCCGTCCCAGAGTTAACTTTCGGGCTTCCTGTATGAGCATTACCGTAGCAGCGACTGCCCGAAGGCAGGTGGGCCATCCTGTACTTACTGTGTCCAGTTGCTTGGAAAAGTACCCCACTGGTCGCTTCCAGCTTCCCATCCGTTGGGTCAGCACTCCCAGTGCCAGATGCTGCCTTTCATGAACAAACAACTGGAAATCTTTAGTCAAATTCGGAAGTCCCAAAGCAGGAGCAGTCATCAGGGCCTGTTTCAGATCTTTAAAGGCCCTTCATTGTTCTGGGCCCCACTCAAAGGGAGGCGTCCCTTTCTGGGCCTCATACAATGGCTTAGCTATTAGAGCATAGTTCATGATCCATAGCCTGCACCATCCAGTCATTCCCAGAAAGGCCCTCAATTCATGAACGTTTTTCGGTTCTGGTGTACTACAGATGGCTTCTTTTCGGTTTGTTCCCAACTGTCGTTGTCCTTTTGAAATTTCAAAGCCCAGATATATTACAATTGACTTGCTACTTGTGCTTTGTTTCTGGATACTTTGTACCCATTAAGTCCCAGAAAGTTTAAAAGGTCTATCGTTACCTTTATGCAGGTTGCTCTGTCCTCGGTGGCGATCAGTATATCATCCACGTATTGTAAAAGCACGTGACCAGGTAACTCTGGATTGCTTTGTTTCCACATCTCGAGCTCTTTTGCCAGCTGATTGCCGAAGATGGTCGGGCTAGTCTTAAATCCTTGTGGTAGCCTGGTCCACGTTAATTGCGTTCTTCGTTCTGTTTGTGGATTCTCCCACTCAAAGGCAAACAATTTTCTACTTTCCTTTTCCGGACGTATACAAAAGAAAGCATCTTTTAAATCAAGCACTGTAAACCACTGATGACTTTCCCTTAAAGCTGTTAAAAGGGTATATGGCTTCGCAACCACAGGATGAATGTTCTTTACTATCTGATTTATTGTCCTTAAATCCTGAACTAACCTGTATTCCCCTGAAGGCTTCCTAACCGGTAAGATTGGAGCATTATATTCAGATTCACATTCTTCCAAAAGTCCACACTCCAAAAATTTACCAATTAATTTCTTAATTCCTTGTCTAGCTTCTGATTTTATTGGGTATTGTTTTATTCTTATTGGTTTGGCATGTTCCTTTAATTCAACCTTTACAGGCTGGGCTACCTTTGATCTTCCAGGTATTTCAGTGTTCCAGACCGTAGGTATCAATCACAGCCTCATCTACTTCTTGTGGTATTTCTTGCATTTTTGCTTTTTCCTGTATCATTAATATATCCCCTGTCTTTGATTCAGGTATTTTTAAATAAATGTCCCCTTTTTCAAAAATTATTTGTGCATTTAATTTAGAAAGCAGATCTCGTCCCAACAAGGGCATCGGACATTCTGGCATACATAGAAATTCATGTGTAATTACCTTCCTTCCAAATTTCAGATTAAGGGGTTTTAGGAATGGCCTTTCTTCCTGTTTCCCGGTCGCTCCAATTACATTTGCAGTTTTAGTTCCCAATTTCCCCCTACAGGTGTTCAAAACAGAATATGTTGCCCCAGTATCTACTAAAAATTCTACTGCGGAGTTTCCCAGCTTAATTGTAACCAGAGGCTCACCTGGGCCTCTCCCCAAAGCCCTGTCCCTGCTGAGCCCACAACCACCAGCCAGCACAGTGGTTGCTACCTAGTATTACGAATACTAGGGAATGAAGAGTAATAGTTGACCCTAAAAGCTCTTTGCTTACCATGGGTCTGTAAGCGTGCCAACAGGGTATGTCAAATGCTTACAGCGCAGAGGCAAGAGGTGACCGTACCACCACCCTAGGACATGAAGGAAGTTGACTGTAGTCCCGAGGCGCAGTGTGACGGATGCACGTGAGCCCTAGCCGTACTTTGGTTCAGGCTGACTAAGGAGCCACAGGCCTCACGTCTGTGCCGTGCACTGGCGATAAGGAAAGCCCCTGTCTCCCGTACAAGGGAGTGAAGGTGCCTTGAAAAACTCTTGCGAAAGGTGCTTTCGAAAGCCAAGAGTGCCAAGATAACCAAAGATCAGAACAAGAGACCAGAGCTAAAAGGAAGACATCTATCCTGTCTATGGTATTGACTAGCAGCCATCTACTTCACCCTATAAAGAGGACCATCAGGATGGGCCCAAGTTGAGCTCTCCCTCAACTGCAGCTGGACTGCACGCCGGGTGACTCTCCCCTTGAGCAGGGACGCCTCTCAAGGTTAGAGAGTCCTTACCTGAGACTAAGCGATCCTTCCTTACCCAAGGCGGAGAGATGCCTTGCCCATGACAGACCCTCGCTAAGTGATTGATAGCATGCTCAATTAATACGCAAGGACCACTACTAATCCATGGAGCTAAGCAATATTCTTAGAAACATTGTGTAGATTATGTCATGAGGCATAAACCGTTGTGCATGTCTGAGACTAAGATTGGATCGAGGGGCACCTGGGCTCCATTAGGAGTTCTGAGAGCAAGGGGGTCCACTCTGAACCTCGGGACTAGACGGGAGGGTCCTCCTTCCTCTTTGCGGCTCCGGTCTCTCTGAGAATCATTCTCCCTTGATTCTAACTCAGTTGCCTTTTGTATGTTTCTTCCATGCAGTAATTAATAAGGTGAACCTTGCCATCAAACTTCGAGAACCTTGTTAACCACTGTTGGACTTTGTTAAATTCCGTCAAACCTATTAAACTCTGTCCAAGCATTATTATTTTGCCTCGCGAAACCATATGTCCGCTTCCCTCTTTTGAGGGAGGCACATTTCACTCATCTTTGACAGGCTGCACCTGCCCGCGTGCTCAGGGACAGCCTTGGGTGCCTTCACGGCCCAAAATCCCTGGGCATACCACAGGGCCCCCCACTGCTCCCTCAGGGAGGGGGCACCAGTGCCCGGGAGGCATGGAGATGGGCTGGGACGTGGAGATGGGCTGGGACGTGGAGACGGGGGTCAGACCCAGCACAGCAGCAGGCAGGCTGAGGCATCTCCATCTCTGGAGACCTGCGCTGCTCCTGGACATGCGCACCCATGGCGGACACACCCCCAGCAGACATGGACACCCACCCATGTGACATGACAGCAAGAAGAAACACACCCGTTGTGCAATAATTCCAGCTTTATTCATGGAGCCAGGGCCGCACTGGTGTGGCGGCGCGGAGGCGGTGGTGGCCGGGGCTCGTGGGGACACTGGCTCCGCAGACGCCCAGCGCTGGGATCGTTTCAGCGGTGGCGCCTGCGTGTCCCCTGCCGCCGGCGGCTCTTGCCGTACCGGCGGCTGCGTGCCCCAGGCCGTCGTTGCCTCCTCCCATACCGGCGGCGAGGGCGGCTCTTGTAAGGTCCCGGGCTGCGGCGGCGGCGCCGGCTCCTGCTGCGAGCCCCGCTGCGCCAGGACCGGGCCATGGTGGGTCTGGCCACCCTGTCCTGCCGGCTGGTCCTGGCTCTGCACCCCCCACCCCCCTTTTTATAGGAGTGTCGGGGCGAGGCCCTTTATGACACGGACGCATGACGGGGCCAACCTCACTAGTGACATCACAATGTCCCCACGGTGACGCCCGGCCGCATGCAGGCTCCATGGCTACCGGCCAGCCCCAGCCCGCAGGAGGAGCGCGGCTGCCCCGTGGCAGCGACGTCCCCGTCTCAGCACCACCATGTGCCGGTGGGTCTCTGGTCAACATTCCGGTGCAGGAGACGCAAGGAGTCCCGCGGCCGGCCATCAGAGCATGCAGGGCCGTGGGAGGAGGCAGCAGAGGGGCAGCAGTGCCAGCTGCTTTGCCGGTGGTGGCGTCGGTGGTGGTGGTGCTGGCTGGTACCACCTTTAAGGGGTCCCAGCTCTCGGTCCTTGTGGCCAGGGGTGGGAGCGGTGACGGCCTACGGCGCTGATGATGAGGCCATTGCTCGGGAGAGCAGCCAGCTAGATGCCCAGGAAGAGCCAGGAGTACAAGAGCGGCAGCTCCCGCATGTCTGCCAACGCCAGGAGGAGGAACTGGCTGATGGAGCTGCTGTTGGACATCTGCTGCCTCTGGGCGTGGGGCACTGTCCTAGAGGGAAAAGACAGGGACAGCTTCGGAGAGACTTCTCGAAGCAACATCAAAGCCATTTCTCATAGAAACCCCCCCAAACTGTCTCTCTCCATTCGGGAAGAGCTTTGGCAGGTCCCTTTCACGAGCTCTGCTTGGTGCTGCCTGAGGGTGCCTCAGGGAGCAGGCGGCTCTGCCGTGGGCTCTGCAGGAGTCGGTCCTGCCCTACAGCAATGGGAAACAGGAACAGGGTCTGATCTCAGGTGAAAGCCACTCGTGATATGCAAGAGCTTTTCAGCATTGTCAGCCCCAATTCACCTGACCGCAGAGCAGAGCTGTGGGGATTTTGTTTCTGATTGTTGTCTTTCTTATTATTCCAAATGGGAAAAAAGGACTTTTGTCGGAGCAGTTGAACGTCTTGAGAAAGCACACCAGGGGCAACCGTTGAGCCACGGGGTGGTGTGAGAGACGGAACGGTGAAACTTTTGTCTGTGTGATTGGCTGTGTGCCTCTATCCTATCGCTACTATTTTCCACTTTTGATAATAAAAAGCTCTTCTAGGCGTACGGCATTTGACCTCGTTTGTGTCTTAATCTCGTTCTCGGGAACCTATTGAAACCTCCTTCGACATTGGATCGGGACAGTGGGTACGGACAGTCTTTTCCCTTTCTCCACCTAAAATGGAGTGAGAACTCAGGGACCCCGGACCGAATGTGAAGGGAGTGTGTCTGGCTGATCGAGGGACTCCTTCCAGAAGTACTGGCAACACCAATATGTTGTCCATGCAGAAACAGAGCGTTTCACTGGCGACGGTCGCCCTTCTCTGTACCAGTGCAGGGAGCTCAACACCTCCGAGTGTGACTGGCTGCGTGAAAGGGTGAGCAGTGGGAAGCACAGTCCTGGGCAGGGAGTGTTTTAGGGCGCTGGACTCCATGTGAGACACAAACATTGTTTTTATTCTTAGAGGCCTGATTATGACAGAATGGTTCAGAAAATGTCAAAAAACCACAATGAAGCAACGAAGAAATGAAGGAAACAATGTAAAGGGAAGGAAATGTTCAACTTCACTTCTCAACGTCTAAAACTCTTGGTGTTCTTATCCTCCTTGTTTTGCTTTGCTTTTCTATACTGGTCTTTGGAAGGAAAGTATGTGATGTTTTGGTTTTAAAAGAAAAGGCATCTCCAGCGCCAGGGTGCAGGATGCAGGTGCAGGGACACAGAGCCCTGGTGGTAGTGTAGGTGCCCTGGGACCCTCTGCCCAGGCTCCACCTGCGTCTCCCAGGACGCTTATCATCAGACAGCAGAGCTCTGCCTGAAAATCTGAGGCATTTTTACACAGTTATTAATTTGTATCATTTCTTTTGCTTGCTTGCCGTTAGGAAAATCCCTTCTGTGCCTCTTTACAGCCACTTCTCTAAGCAAAGCAGGTGGGAGCTGCTACAAAGGAGCTGTAACTTCCAGCTGCAGACCTCACTGGAGGAGTCTGATGTAAGGAAAAGGGATGGAATTCCCAGGTGGCCAATGAGAGAAATGGCAGGGTTGGGCAAGTGAGGAGCATGGTTGTCTACACAGTGTGCCAGACCTCAAGGAACTGTTTCTCCTGCCTGTCCAGATCTCCTGGAGGAGACACCGTGGATCAATAGCTATTGGAGAATGCTGCTATCTATCACCTCTTCTTTAAACTCAAAAGTCGTAAAAGGTACCCTTGAAAATTAAGAAAAATCCATTTTTAATAGGTGCTCTTTGAAATCTTCCTCCTGAACTACACTATGAAACCTCTCCAATTATCTGTACAAGTCGTGAAGACTTGAAGAAAATTGTGAAGGGGATATGGGTCTTCAGGGCTTTCTGCATTGTAACGAGCCCCAGGGGGCATTTGGGGCTGAGCCCTTGAACCTCAGCTACTGAGAGGAGATTGCACAAGCCTTTCCGCAAGTCCAAGTCAGAAGCTAAACCCAAAGTATCCTGAAGCATTAACGAGCCCCACTGAGGGCCATTACTGACAAAGGCTGCCCCCAGGCACTCCTTAGAGCAGATAATTGGAGGCCATGATTGCAGGTAGGCAAAGGTCATGTGCAGGCAGCTCAGGTGCTGAAAAAACCTAATAAATGAGAGTGTGGACTCTCAAAATGTGGCTTTGGGCCTTCAGAATGGGGTTTTGCTCCTAAAAACAGGGCTTTGGAAAAGAGATTGAGACTTGGAACCCAGAAATTAGGTTTTGTGCCCTCAAACGATGCGTCGGTGCAAAAACTTAAGTCTTTGCTTACTAGAAATGGGTCGTGGGAGGCTCAAAATAGGCTTTGGGCTCTCCAAATTGTGGCCCGAATCCTGAAAATGAGGCTTTGGTCCCTGAAAAGGAGGCTTGGAAAGCTACAGATGAGCCTTTGGACCCTAAAACTGAGGCTTTGGACCTTCACAATCAGACTTTGGGTCTTAAAAATGAAACTCTGTGCCCTTAAAATCATAGAATTGTAGAAATACGGAATCGTTTAAGTCTCTGAACCTTAAAACGGGGGGTTGGAACTTATAAATGAGAGTTCGTACCCTAAAAAGGAGGGGTTTGGAACCATACAAATGCGGCTTTCAACCGTACAATCAAAGTTTGGACTCAGAAAATGAGACTTGGGACAAAGTGCCACCCCCCCATCCCTTGGCAATGACAGGGACTCACAGGTGAGGGTGGCGGCCCTCCTGCAGGGCCGGGCACTGGCAGCGGCTGGGAGGAGAGGGGTGCAGAGGTGGCGCCGGGCGGCCTCGCTGTCGCACAACTCGTGGAGGCAGCGGCAGGTCTGGCCCAGTCTCAGTGCGGGGGGGGGGGGGGGGGGGGGCAGCGTCAGGCAGGAGATGATGAGCAGCAGCTGTGGGGAGAGAGGTGGGGAGAGCATCAACCCTGGGACCCCCCTGCTTTGAGGGGGGGACCCCAGCCCTGCCATCCCCCCCTACTCAACTCACCACCTCAGGCGGGAGATGCTGGATGGCAGCCGGGCCTTCCCCCTCCTCACCACCCTTTGTTGTAAATATTCTCATTTTTTTAATCAAAACATGATTTTGTCTATATAGAATAGGTTAAATTTAATTAATAAATAAATAAGTTAGGATTGTTAAGTTAGAAACAATAACCATAGGAACCTCACCAGGGAGTCGCCGTTCCATACTGAGGAACTAACAGTAACAAGATGGAACGATGAAGAATTGAATAGAAAAGTTTCGTTTGAGTCCTGTGACAGTGTGACCTGATATGCACCAGTTGTGCTGCTTGAAAATCCCCTTACCCTTCCCATCTTGACATGAATATCAAGAATGCCAATCCATAGATATTAATAGAAATAACCATTGATTGTTCCTAGGCACGGAAATTGACAGAAGAGTATAAGCTAGAAAGTGATTAATAAAAAGACTGAATTAGATATATATTTTCTAGAAGGGTAGCTAGGTAAAATCTATCTCTGATTTCATCATAAACTAGCTATGAACAATGTAGCATTGTGAATAGGTAGAATTTGCTTGTCAAGAGAATGGTAAGTTGTAGGCCTGGTCAGTAAACCGAGGAAAACTTAAGAAGATTCCAAGAATGGGATTTTGCAACCAACCTGAGCACTCGCAAAGATTGGGTTCAACTGAAGGACACCATGAGGAAGACTATGGACGACCACCAGAGGACCTTAGACGACCACCTGTGTACCTGAAGGCGCAAGCGTCACGAGCATTTACATATATTAATGAGTTCTCAGAAATTGTATGAATATGTTAATTGTTTCTTGGAAAATATGATGAATATGTATATTTTGATTGTATATAACTTGGGGAGCGGAGAAACTAAGCACGCACACTAGGTGGAGCGATCCCCTGTGCGTCCAGCGCTGCAATAAAGAAGTGCCTGCTCACCTACATACATTGTGTAGATGAGTTTTTATATTACTCTTCTCTTTCACATTGTGGTGTACAGTTATTAAAGTTCTTTGCCCGTTTTCCTTGACCTTTTTCAAAATTTTGATTAAATCTTGGTGTTGTAGCAATTGTTTCACTGAAGTGAGATTCATTCCAATGGGTGTAGGCAACAGTTCCTGAATTACGGTATAATTAGATTGCAAGAGCTGGTGAGATGTGACTGGAGCCAAATAAGCAAAATCACATCTCGCGATTTCAGTGAAATTATAAACAGAAAAATTTGAGTGGTTTCTAGTATCTGTAACATCCTTTACGGATATAAAATCGCAAGCTGTTCTCAAACATACACATCCCTTACCAATATCTATAATCACTGTTTCAGGGTTTTCGTCAGGGTGAGTCGCAAAATGACAAACATTTTGTTCAGTATCTAAACAGATATCCTGACCTCTGATTGTATTACCTTCACAGATGAACCCTTGTTGTTCTCGTACAACACAAGATTCCAAATCCACAGTTTGCCACTTCTGTCCCACCTTTTGGGCCTATACTTTATGCTCAAATGGATAGAGTATGGTTCCGTTGTGATTCAATCCTAATGCAATAACAGGGTAAATCGAATATATTGAAGCATTGTGTATAGTTAATACAAAAGTTGTGGCTGTACTTGTGATGGGATCGTAGGTAAAGTTTATCAGATTCCACCAGGACTGCAGTTTCTCTCTAAATTAATGGCACTATCTCAAATTATTTTTTGAATCTTGGTGGGAAGAGTGTCTTTTTCCCCTTCTCTTATGATTGAAGCAGCCACTGGTTGTGCCCACAGTTGTGCCTGGATGCAACTGAGAGCCAAAGATAGGTTATCTTGGACCACACCGAGTGCATCTATAATCAATTCATGGTCTCCCACATTCACCTTTTCCCATTTTGGTAATATATTTGACAACAGCCACTGGTTAGTTTCTAAAGCCAATAGGGAAGATTGCAAAGGCCATTGTAATTTAGCCAATCACTGATCGTAGTAGCCAATTTGTCTCCTGACGTATTTTGCTAATTTGCCTTTTTAATGTCTGATTCATTCTTTCTATTTTTCCATTTGATTGAGGCCTCCAGGGGGTATGTAAATGTCAAGTAATTCCTAGAACTTTACTAATATTTTGTACTATTTCGGCAACAAAATGTGGGCCTCTATCAGAAGATATCTCAATAGGTACTCCAAATCCTGGAATTATTTCTCGTAACAACCATTTAATGACTTTTTTTGCTTGATTGGTCCGACAAGGAAAAGCTTCAGGCCATCCTGTAAAAGTATCAACCCCCACCAGAATGTATCGATACCCCTTTTGTCTGGGTAATTCTGAAAAATCGATTTGCCAATAGTCTCCAGGTTGCACTCCCGATTTCAAGGTTCCCATTGGAACTTTTCTCTTTATCACCGGATTGTTTCGCAAACAAATTTCACGCTTGGCAGAAATTATTTTAGTCATTTCTAACATTCTTATAGACACCACATATCTCTTTAAAAAGGTGATTAATGCTTCTGGGCCCCAATGACACTCTTTATGTTTTGCCTGTAATATCTCTCTCATCAGAAGCGGTGGGATTACTACCTGTCCCTGAACTGTGACCCACCATCCTGCTAAATTCCTTTTTGCGTCTAATAACTTCCCTAATTTCTCATCTTCCTCTGAATATTTTGGTTTCTCTTTTGGTAGTGTAGTGTTTTTTTGTGGGAATTAATGCCACTTGCAGGGCATTCTTTTTTGCTATTCCTCTAGCTGCTGTATCAGCTAATCTGTTCCCTATAGCTTCTTTCATATTTCCTGACTGATGTGCTTTACAGTGCATGATTGCCACCTTTGTCGGTCTCTGGACTGCTTGTAACAATTTCAATATTTCCTCTTTGTATTTGATGTTTGCCCCTTGAGAGGTTAATAGTCCTCTTTCTTCCCACAATGTCCTATGGACATGCACTACACCAAAAAGCATATTTTGAATCAGTGCAAATATTTACTTTCTTTCCTTCGCTCAGTTCTAACGCCTTCGTCAAGGCTATCGGCTCTGCCTTTTGCGCTGAGGTATTGCTAGGCAAAGCATTAGCCTCTATGACCGATCTCTCTGTTGTTATCGCATATCTAGCGTAGCGAACTTCATTCTCTACAAAGCTGCTGCCATCTGTGTACAGTTCCCAGTCAGGATCCTCCCATGGTGTGTCTTTCAGGTCTTGTCGGCTGGAATACACCTGCTCGACTGTAATTAAACAGTTATGTTTCAGTTGTCCTTCTTCCTGTACAGAATTCAGGAAAACTGCAGGGTTAACTAGGTTAGTTGTTTGTAGTATCACATCATCTTGCTCCGTCAATATTACTTGATACTTCATCATCCTGCTGGGAGAAAGCCAGTGACCCCCCTTTTTGTTCCAAAACAGTCACCACCATATGTGGTACATATACCACTATTGTCCGTCCCAGAGTTAACTTTCGGGCTTCCTGTATGAGCATTACCGTAGCAGCGACTGCCCGAAGGCAGGTGGGCCATCCTGTACTTACTGTGTCCAGTTGCTTGGAAAAGTACCCCACTGGTCGCTTCCAGCTTCCCATCCGTTGGGTCAGCACTCCCAGTGCCAGATGCTGCCTTTCATGAACAAACAACTGGAAATCTTTAGTCAAATTCGGAAGTCCCAAAGCAGGAGCAGTCATCAGGGCCTGTTTCAGATCTTTAAAGGCCCTTCATTGTTCTGGGCCCCACTCAAAGGGAGGCGTCCCTTTCTGGGCCTCATACAATGGCTTAGCTATTAGAGCATAGTTCATGATCCATAGCCTGCACCATCCAGTCATTCCCAGAAAGGCCCTCAATTCATGAACGTTTTTCGGTTCTGGTGTACTACAGATGGCTTCTTTTCGGTTTGTTCCCAACTGTCGTTGTCCTTTTGAAATTTCAAAGCCCAGATATATTACAATTGACTTGCTACTTGTGCTTTGTTTCTGGATACTTTGTACCCATTAAGTCCCAGAAAGTTTAAAAGGTCTATCGTTACCTTTATGCAGGTTGCTCTGTCCTCGGTGGCGATCAGTATATCATCCACGTATTGTAAAAGCACGTGACCAGGTAACTCTGGATTGCTTTGTTTCCACATCTCGAGCTCTTTTGCCAGCTGATTGCCGAAGATGGTCGGGCTAGTCTTAAATCCTTGTGGTAGCCTGGTCCACGTTAATTGCGTTCTTCGTTCTGTTTGTGGATTCTCCCACTCAAAGGCAAACAATTTTCTACTTTCCTTTTCCGGACGTATACAAAAGAAAGCATCTTTTAAATCAAGCACTGTAAACCACTGATGACTTTCCCTTAAAGCTGTTAAAAGGGTATATGGCTTCGCAACCACAGGATGAATGTTCTTTACTATCTGATTTATTGTCCTTAAATCCTGAACTAACCTGTATTCCCCTGAAGGCTTCCTAACCGGTAAGATTGGAGCATTATATTCAGATTCACATTCTTCCAAAAGTCCACACTCCAAAAATTTACCAATTAATTTCTTAATTCCTTGTCTAGCTTCTGATTTTATTGGGTATTGTTTTATTCTTATTGGTTTGGCATGTTCCTTTAATTCAACCTTTACAGGCTGGGCTACCTTTGATCTTCCAGGTATTTCAGTGTTCCAGACCGTAGGTATCAATCACAGCCTCATCTACTTCTTGTGGTATTTCTTGCATTTTTGCTTTTTCCTGTATCATTAATATATCCCCTGTCTTTGATTCAGGTATTTTTAAATAAATGTCCCCTTTTTCAAAAATTATTTGTGCATTTAATTTAGAAAGCAGATCTCGTCCCAACAAGGGCATCGGACATTCTGGCATACATAGAAATTCATGTGTAATTACCTTCCTTCCAAATTTCAGATTAAGGGGTTTTAGGAATGGCCTTTCTTCCTGTTTCCCGGTCGCTCCAATTACATTTGCAGTTTTAGTTCCCAATTTCCCCCTACAGGTGTTCAAAACAGAATATGTTGCCCCAGTATCTACTAAAAATTCTACTGCGGAGTTTCCCAGCTTAATTGTAACCAGAGGCTCACCTGGGCCTCTCCCCAAAGCCCTGTCCCTGCTGAGCCCACAACCACCAGCCAGCACAGTGGTTGCTACCTAGTATTACGAATACTAGGGAATGAAGAGTAATAGTTGACCCTAAAAGCTCTTTGCTTACCATGGGTCTGTAAGCGTGCCAACAGGGTATGTCAAATGCTTACAGCGCAGAGGCAAGAGGTGACCGTACCACCACCCTAGGACATGAAGGAAGTTGACTGTAGTCCCGAGGCGCAGTGTGACGGATGCACGTGAGCCCTAGCCGTACTTTGGTTCAGGCTGACTAAGGAGCCACAGGCCTCACGTCTGTGCCGTGCACTGGCGATAAGGAAAGCCCCTGTCTCCCGTACAAGGGAGTGAAGGTGCCTTGAAAAACTCTTGCGAAAGGTGCTTTCGAAAGCCAAGAGTGCCAAGATAACCAAAGATCAGAACAAGAGACCAGAGCTAAAAGGAAGACATCTATCCTGTCTATGGTATTGACTAGCAGCCATCTACTTCACCCTATAAAGAGGACCATCAGGATGGGCCCAAGTTGAGCTCTCCCTCAACTGCAGCTGGACTGCACGCCGGGTGACTCTCCCCTTGAGCAGGGACGCCTCTCAAGGTTAGAGAGTCCTTACCTGAGACTAAGCGATCCTTCCTTACCCAAGGCGGAGAGATGCCTTGCCCATGACAGACCCTCGCTAAGTGATTGATAGCATGCTCAATTAATACGCAAGGACCACTACTAATCCATGGAGCTAAGCAATATTCTTAGAAACATTGTGTAGATTATGTCATGAGGCATAAACCGTTGTGCATGTCTGAGACTAAGATTGGATCGAGGGGCACCTGGGCTCCATTAGGAGTTCTGAGAGCAAGGGGGTCCACTCTGAACCTCGGGACTAGACGGGAGGGTCCTCCTTCCTCTTTGCGGCTCCGGTCTCTCTGAGAATCATTCTCCCTTGATTCTAACTCAGTTGCCTTTTGTATGTTTCTTCCATGCAGTAATTAATAAGGTGAACCTTGCCATCAAACTTCGAGAACCTTGTTAACCACTGTTGGACTTTGTTAAATTCCGTCAAACCTATTAAACTCTGTCCAAGCATTATTATTTTGCCTCGCGAAACCATATGTCCGCTTCCCTCTTTTGAGGGAGGCACATTTCACTCATCTTTGACAGGCTGCACCTGCCCGCGTGCTCAGGGACAGCCTTGGGTGCCTTCACGGCCCAAAATCCCTGGGCATACCACAGGGCCCCCCACTGCTCCCTCAGGGAGGGGGCACCAGTGCCCGGGAGGCATGGAGATGGGCTGGGACGTGGAGATGGGCTGGGACGTGGAGACGGGGGTCAGACCCAGCACAGCAGCAGGCAGGCTGAGGCATCTCCATCTCTGGAGACCTGCGCTGCTCCTGGACATGCGCACCCATGGCGGACACACCCCCAGCAGACATGGACACCCACCCATGTGACATGACAGCAAGAAGAAACACACCCGTTGTGCAATAATTCCAGCTTTATTCATGGAGCCAGGGCCGCACTGGTGTGGCGGCGCGGAGGCGGTGGTGGCCGGGGCTCGTGGGGACACTGGCTCCGCAGACGCCCAGCGCTGGGATCGTTTCAGCGGTGGCGCCTGCGTGTCCCCTGCCGCCGGCGGCTCTTGCCGTACCGGCGGCTGCGTGCCCCAGGCCGTCGTTGCCTCCTCCCATACCGGCGGCGAGGGCGGCTCTTGTAAGGTCCCGGGCTGCGGCGGCGGCGCCGGCTCCTGCTGCGAGCCCCGCTGCGCCAGGACCGGGCCATGGTGGGTCTGGCCACCCTGTCCTGCCGGCTGGTCCTGGCTCTGCACCCCCCCACCCCCCTTTTTATAGGAGTGTCGGGGCGAGGCCCTTTATGACACGGACGCATGACGGGGCCAACCTCACTAGTGACATCACAATGTCCCCACGGTGACGCCCGGCCGCATGCAGGCTCCATGGCTACCGGCCAGCCCCAGCCCGCAGGAGGAGCGCGGCTGCCCCGTGGCAGCGACGTCCCCGTCTCAGCACCACCATGTGCCGGTGGGTCTCTGGTCAACATTCCGGTGCAGGAGACGCAAGGAGTCCCGCGGCCGGCCATCAGAGCATGCAGGGCCGTGGGAGGAGGCAGCAGAGGGGCAGCAGTGCCAGCTGCTTTGCCGGTGGTGGCGTCGGTGGTGGTGGTGCTGGCTGGTACCACCTTTAAGGGGTCCCAGCTCTCGGTCCTTGTGGCCAGGGGTGGGAGCGGTGACGGCCTACGGCGCTGATGATGAGGCCATTGCTCGGGAGAGCAGCCAGCTAGATGCCCAGGAAGAGCCAGGAGTACAAGAGCGGCAGCTCCCGCATGTCTGCCAACGCCAGGAGGAGGAACTGGCTGATGGAGCTGCTGTTGGACATCTGCTGCCTCTGGGCGTGGGGCACTGTCCTAGAGGGAAAAGACAGGGACAGCTTCGGAGAGACTTCTCGAAGCAACATCAAAGCCATTTCTCATAGAAACCCCCCCAAACTGTCTCTCTCCATTCGGGAAGAGCTTTGGCAGGTCCCTTTCACGAGCTCTGCTTGGTGCTGCCTGAGGGTGCCTCAGGGAGCAGGCGGCTCTGCCGTGGGCTCTGCAGGAGTCGGTCCTGCCCTACAGCAATGGGAAACAGGAACAGGGTCTGATCTCAGGTGAAAGCCACTCGTGATATGCAAGAGCTTTTCAGCATTGTCAGCCCCAATTCACCTGACCGCAGAGCAGAGCTGTGGGGATTTTGTTTCTGATTGTTGTCTTTCTTATTATTCCAAATGGGAAAAAAGGACTTTTGTCGGAGCAGTTGAACGTCTTGAGAAAGCACACCAGGGGCAACCGTTGAGCCACGGGGTGGTGTGAGAGACGGAACGGTGAAACTTTTGTCTGTGTGATTGGCTGTGTGCCTCTATCCTATCGCTACTATTTTCCACTTTTGATAATAAAAAGCTCTTCTAGGCGTACGGCATTTGACCTCGTTTGTGTCTTAATCTCGTTCTCGGGAACCTATTGAAACCTCCTTCGACATTGGATCAGGACAGTGGGTACGGACAGTCTTTTCCCTTTCTCCACCTAAAATGGAGTGAGAACTCAGGGACCCCGGACCGAATGTGAAGGGAGTGTGTCTGGCTGATCGAGGGACTCCTTCCAGAAGTACTGGCAACACCAATATGTTGTCCATGCAGAAACAGAGCGTTTCACTGGCGACGGTCGCCCTTCTCTGTACCAGTGCAGGGAGCTCAACACCTCCGAGTGTGACTGGCTGCGTGAAAGGGTGAGCAGTGGGAAGCACAGTCCTGGGCAGGGAGTGTTTTAGGGCGCTGGACTCCATGTGAGACACAAACATTGTTTTTATTCTTAGAGGCCTGATTATGACAGAATGGTTCAGAAAATGTCAAAAAACCACAATGAAGCAACGAAGAAATGAAGGAAACAATGTAAAGGGAAGGAAATGTTCAACTTCACTTCTCAACGTCTAAAACTCTTGGTGTTCTTATCCTCCTTGTTTTGCTTTGCTTTTCTATACTGGTCTTTGGAAGGAAAGTATGTGATGTTTTGGTTTTAAAAGAAAAGGCATCTCCAGCGCCAGGGTGCAGGATGCAGGTGCAGGGACACAGAGCCCTGGTGGTAGTGTAGGTGCCCTGGGACCCTCTGCCCAGGCTCCACCTGCGTCTCCCAGGACGCTTATCATCAGACAGCAGAGCTCTGCCTGAAAATCTGAGGCATTTTTACACAGTTATTAATTTGTATCATTTCTTTTGCTTGCTTGCCGTTAGGAAAATCCCTTCTGTGCCTCTTTACAGCCACTTCTCTAAGCAAAGCAGGTGGGAGCTGCTACAAAGGAGCTGTAACTTCCAGCTGCAGACCTCACTGGAGGAGTCTGATGTAAGGAAAAGGGATGGAATTCCCAGGTGGCCAATGAGAGAAATGGCAGGGTTGGGCAAGTGAGGAGCATGGTTGTCTACACAGTGTGCCAGACCTCAAGGAACTGTTTCTCCTGCCTGTCCAGATCTCCTGGAGGAGACACCGTGGATCAATAGCTATTGGAGAATGCTGCTATCTATCACCTCTTCTTTAAACTCAAAAGTCGTAAAAGGTACCCTTGAAAATTAAGAAAAATCCATTTTTAATAGGTGCTCTTTGAAATCTTCCTCCTGAACTACACTATGAAACCTCTCCAATTATCTGTACAAGTCGTGAAGACTTGAAGAAAATTGTGAAGGGGATATTGGGTCTTCAGGGCTTTCTGCATTGTAACGAGCCCAGGGGGCATTTGGGCTGAGCCCTTGAACCTCAGCTACTGAGAGGAGATTGCACAAGCCTTTCCGCAAGTCAAGTCAGAAGCTAAACCCAAAGTATCCTGAAGCATTAATGAGCCCCACTGAGGGCCATTACTGACAAAGGCTGCCCCCAGGCACTCCTTAGAGCAGATAATTGGAGGCATGATTGCAGGTAGGCAAAGGTCATGTGCAGGCAGCTCAGGTGCTGAAAAAACCTAATAAATGAGAGTGTGGACTCTCAAAATGTGGCTTTGGGCCTTCAGAATGGGGTTTTGCTCCTAAAAACAGGGCTTTGGAAAAGAGATTGAGACTTGGAACCCAGAAATTAGGTTTTGTGCCCTCAAACGATGCGA
>NW_026776699.1:0-90849 GCF_030936135.1 Gavia stellata | reverse complement strand
GTTTTCGTCTCTTTGGGATTGGAGGACTTCCCGATCCTAGCGTTTTCATCTCTGTAGCCCTGGAGGACTTCCGCATAATAGTGTTTTTGTCTCTTTGGCATTGGAGGACTTCCGGATCCAGGCGTTTTTGTCTCTGTAGCCCTGGAGGACTTCCGGATCCTAGCGTTTTCGACTCTGTAGCCCTGGAGGACTTCCAGATCCTAGCGTTTTTGTCTCTTTGGGTTTGGAGGACTTCCGGATCCTAGCGTTATCGTCTCTATGGCATTGGAGGACTTCCGGATCTCAGCGTTTTCATCTCTGTAGCCCTGGAGGACTTCCAGATCGTAGCGTTCTCATCTCTTTGGGATTGGAGGACTTCCGGATCCTAGCGTTTTTGTCTCTCTGGCATTGGAGGACTTCCGGATCATAGTGTTTTCATCGCTATGGCATTGGAGGACTTCCGGGTCATAGCATTTTCATCTCTGTAGCCCTGGAGGACTTCCGGATAATAGCGTCTGCGTCTCTTTGGGATTGGAGGACTTCCAGATCCTAGCGTTTTCGTCTCTTTGGGATTGGAGGACTTCCAGATCCTAGCGTTATCGTCTCTATGGCATTGGAGGACTTCCGGATCCTAGCGTTTTCATCGCTATGGCATTGGAGGACTTCCGGATCTTAGTGTTTTTCGTCTCTGTAGCCCTGGAGGACTTCCGGATCATAGCGTTTTCATCTCTACGGCATTGGAGGACCTCCCGATCCTTGAGGTTTTGTCTCTCTGGCATTGGAGGGCTTCCGGATCCTAGCATTTTCGTCTCTATGGCATTGAAGGACTTCCGGACCCTAGAGTTTTCGTCTCTGTAGCCCCGGAGGACTTCCCGATCATAGAGTTTTTTGGGATTGTTTTGGGTTTCGGTAGTTGTTATGGCGGTTTTTAAAGTTTGGGGGGTTTGTTTGTTTCTGTGTTGTGATTCCTTTTTCTGTTTTTTAGTGTTTTAGTTTGTTAGGTGTAGTTCTTTGTTTAGGAATGTTTGGTGATTTGTTTAGGGAGCATGTTTGTGTAATTTTTGATTCTGATTGGCTATTGTTTTGTTTTCATTTTGGGTTAGGAGTGGGTTGAGTAAGGTATAGTTTAGGTTTTCATGAAATGGTAGAATAGGTGGAGTTGTGTAGTGGGAGGGGTGGGTTTCTAGGAGAAATTAAAAAAATGACAAATAAAAACTCTGGTGCAGCTGTAGAAAATGGTTTGCTCCCTGGGAGAATTTTATTTTTTCAAGTTTTGTTTCTTTTATTTTAGTTGCTCCCAGGGAGTATGCTATTTTCTACTGCTGGTTTAAGACGCCGAAGCCTAAGCCTAACCCCTAAGCCTAAGCCTAACCCCTAAGCCTAAGACTAAGCCTAAGCCTAAGCTTAACCCCCTAAGCCTAAGCCTAACCTTTAAGCCTAAGCCTTAGCCCTAAGCCTAAGCCTAACCCCTACGCCTAAGCCTAACCCTTACGCCTAAGCCTAACCCCTAAGCCTAACCGTAACCCTAAGGCTAATCCCTAAACCTAAGCCTAAGCCTAACCCCTAAACCTAAGCCTAAGCCTAAGGCTAAGCCTAAGCCTAAACCTAAGCCTAAACTCTAAGGCTAACCCTTAAGCCTAAGCCTAAGCCTAAGCAGAACCCCTAAGCTTAAGCTTAATCCCTAATCCTAAACCTAAGCCTAAACCCTAAGCCTAAACCTAAGCCTAAGGCTAAGTAGCAGCCTAGCTCTAAGTGTAACCTCTAAGCTGGAGCCTAAGCCTAAGCCTGGCCCTGACCCTAGCTGTAAGTCCTAAGCCCTAAGGCGTGTGTTGAGGTCGTTTGTGGGCGGAATCTGTCCGGTTATGGCGTTGGGAGGTCACTTCCGGTCAAGGGGAGGTCACTTCCGGTCAAGGGGTGGCCAAAGCCGGTCTTAGGACAGCACTTGCGGGAAAATGGCAGTCACTTCCGCTCTAGCAGTGGTCCCTTCTGGTCTTGGCACAGCACTTCCGGGAACATGGTGGGCACTTGCGGTCCCGGGGTGCTGCTGGGAGATCCGCTTTTGCTAAAAAGGAGCTCACTTCCGCTGTTGGGAAGTCGCTTCCGGTGTTCTGCGAGTTAGTTCCGGTGGTTCGGGGGTTACTTCCGCTCAGAAGATGTGGATTTCCAGCGCTTAAAGTTGCTTTCCGGCGTTCAGGGGCGTTTCCGGGGTGTTTTTTGTTCGCTTCCGGTCAATTTCTGGGCATTTCCGGTTTCGTTGGAGGACTTTCCGGGTCCTAGAGCGCCCGTCTCGATGGTCTTGGAGGACTTTCCGGGTCCTAGAGCGTCCGTCTCGATGGTCTTGGAGGACTTCCGGGTGCTAGACCGTCCGTCTCGATGGTCTTGGAGGACTTCCGGGAGCTAGTCCGCCCGTCTCTATGGTACTGGAGGACTTCCGGGAGCTAGACCGCCCGTCTCTATGGTCTTGGAGGACTTCCGGGAGCTAGACCGCCCGTCTCTATGGTCTTGGAGGACTTCCGGGAGCTAGACCGCCCGTCTCTATGGTCTTGGAGGACTTCCGGGAGCTACACCGTCCGTCTCTATGGTCTTGGAGGACTTCCGGGAGCTACACCGTCCGTCTCTATGGTCTTGGAGGACTTCCGGGTGCTAGACCGTCCGTCTCTATGGTCTTGGAGGACTTCCGGGTGCTAGACCGTCCGTCTCTATGGTCTTGGAGGACTTCCGGATCCTCGCTTTTTCGACTCTATGGTATTGGAGGACTGCTGGATCCTCGCTTTTTCGTCTCTTTGGGATTGGAGGACTTCCAAATCATAGCGTTTTCGACTCTATGGCATTGGAGGACTTCCGGATCCTAGCGTTTTCGTCTCTTTGGGATTGGAGGACTTCCAAATCATAGCGTTTTCGACTCTATGGCATTGGAGGACTTCCGGATCCTAGCGTTTTCGTCCCTTTGGGATTGGAGGACGTCCGGATCCTAGCTTTTTCGACTCTATGGCATTGGAGGACTTCCGAATCCTAGCGTTTTCATCTCTGTAGCTCTGGAGGACTTCCGGATCTTAGCGTTTTCATCTCTGTAGCCCTGGAGGACTCCCGGATAATAGCATTTTCGTCTCTTTGGGATTGGAGGACTTCCGGATCCTAGCGTTTTCGACTCTGTAGCCCTGGAGGACTTCTGGATAATAATGTTTTCGTCTCTTTGGGATTGGAGGACTTCCGGATCCTAGCGTTTTCGTCTCTTTGGTATTGGAGGACTGCTGGATCCTAGCCTTTTCGTCTCTTTGGGATTGGAGGACTTCCGTATCATAGCGTTTTCGTCTCTTTGGGATTGGAGGACTTCCGAATCATAGCGTTTTCGACTCTATGGCATTGGAGGACTTCCAAATCATAGCGTTTTCGTCTCTTTGGGATTGGAGGACTTCCAAATCATAGCGTTTTCGACTCTATGGCATTGGAGGACGTCCGGATCCTAGCGTTTTCATCTCTATGGCATTGGAGGACTTCCGGATCACAGCGTTTTCGTCTCTTTGGCATTGGAGGACTTCCAGATCCTAGCGTTTTCGTCTCTTTGGGATTGGAGGACTTCCGAATCATAGCGTTTTCGTCTCTTTGGGATTGGAGGACTTCCAAATCATAGCGTTTTCGTCTCTTTGGGATTGGAGGACTTCCAAATCATAGCGTTTTCGTCTCTTTGGGATTGGAGGACTTCCAAATCATAGCGTTTTCGACTCTATGGCATTGGAGGACGTCCGGATCCTAGCGTTTTCATCTCTATGGCATTGGAGGACTTCCGAATCCTAGCGTTTTCGTCTCTGTAGCCCTGGAGGACTTCCGGATAACAGCGTTTTCATCTCTTTAGGATTGGAGGACTTCCGGATCCTAGCTTTTTCGACTCTATGGTATTGGAGGACTGCTGGATCCTAGCGTTTTCGTCTCTTTGGGATTGGAGGATTTCCGGATCCTAGCGTTTTCGACTCTATGGCATTGGAGGACTCCCAGATCCTAGCGTTTTCGTCTCTGCAGCCCTGGAGGACTTCCAAATCATAGCGTTTTCATCTCTATGGCATTGGAGGACTTCCGGATCCTAGCGTTTTCGTCTCTTTGGGATTGGAGGACTTCCGAATCATAGCGTTTTCGTCTCTTTGGGATTGGAGGACTTCCAAATCATAGCGTTTTCGACTCTATGGCATTGGAGGACTTCCGGATCCTAGCGTTTTCGTCCCTTTGGGATTGGAGGACGTCCGGATCCTAGCTTTTTCATCTCTGTAGCTCTGGAGGACTTCCGGATCTTAGCGTTTTCATCTCTGTAGCCCTGGAGGACTCCCGGATAATAGCATTTTCGTCTCTTTGGGATTGGAGGACTTCCGGATCCTAGCGTTTTCGACTCTGTAGCCCTGGAGGACTTCTGGATAATAATGTTTTCGTCTCTTTGGGATTGGAGGACTTCCGGATCCTAGCGTTTTCGTCTCTTTGGGATTGGAGGACTTCCAAATCATAGCGTTTTCGACTCTATGGCATTGGAGGACTTCCGGATCCTAGCGTTTTCATCTCTGTAGCCCTGCAGGACTTCCGGATCCCAGCGTTTTCGTCTCTTTGGCATTGGAGGACTTCCAGATCCTAGCGTTTTCGTCTCTTTGGGATTGGAGGACTTCCGAATCATAGCGTTTTCGTCTCTTTGGGATTGGAGGACTTCCAAATCATAGCGTTTTCGTCTCTTTGGGATTGGAGGACTTCCGAATCATAGCGTTTTCATCTCTTTGGGATTGGAGGACTTCCAAATCATAGCGTTTTCGTCTCTTTGGGATTGGAGGACTTCCAAATCATAGCGTTTTCGACTCTATGGCATTGGAGGACTTCCGGATCCTAGCGTTTTCATCTCTGTAGCCCTGCAGGACTTCCGGATCACAGCGTTTTCATCTCTTTAGGATTGGAGGACTTCCGGATCCTAGCTTTTTCGACTCTATGGTATTGGAGGACTGCTGGATCCTAGCGTTTTCGTCTCTTTGGGATTGGAGGACTTCCGGATCCTAGCGTTTTCGACTCTATGGCATTGGAGGACTCCCAGATCCTAGCGTTTTCGTCTCTGCAGCCCTGGAGGACTTCCAAATCATAGCGTTTTCATCTCTATGGCATTGGAGGACTTCCGGATCCTAGCGTTTTCGTCTCTTTGGGATTGGAGGACTTCCGAATCATAGCGTTTTCGTCTCTTTGGGATTGGAGGACTTCCAAATCATAGCGTTTTCGACTCTATGGCATTGGAGGACTTCCGGATCCCAGCGTTTTCATCTCTGTAGCCCTGGAGGACTTCCGGATCTTAGCGTTTTCGACTCTGTGGCATTGGAGGACTTCCGGATCCTAGCATTTTCGTTTCTTTGGGATTGGAGGACTTCCAAATCATAGCGTTTTCGACTCTATGGCATTGGAGGACTTCCGGATCCTAGCGTTTTCATCTCTGTAGCCCTGCAGGACCTCCGGATCACAGCGTTTTCGTCTCTTTGGCATTGGAGGACTTCCAGATCCTAGCGTTTTCGTCTCTTTGGGATTGGAGGACTTCCGAATCATAGCGTTTTTGTCTCTTTGGGATTGGAGGACTTCCAAATCATAGCGTTTTCGTCTCTTTGGGATTGGAGGACTTCCAAATCATAGCGTTTTCGACTCTATGGCATTGGAGGACGTCCGGATCCTAGCGTTTTCATCTCTGTGGCATTGGAGGACTTCCGAATCCTAGCGTTTTCGTCTCTGTAGCCCTGGAGGACTTCCGGATAACAGCGTTTTCATCTCTTTAGGATTGGAGGACTTCCGGATCCTAGCTTTTTCGACTCTATGGTATTGGAGGACTGCTGGATCCTAGCGTTTTGGTCTCTTTGGGATTGGAGGACTTCCGGATCCTAGCGTTTTCGACTCTATGGCATTGGAGGACTCCCAGATCCTAGCGTTTTCGTCTCTGCAGCCCTGGAGGACTTCCAAATCATAGCGTTTTCATCTCTATGGCATTGGAGGACTTCCGGATCCTAGCGTTTTCGTCTCTTTGGGATTGGAGGACTTCCGAATCATAGCGTTTTCGTCTCTTTGGGATTGGAGGACTTCCAAATCATAGCGTTTTCGACTCTATGGCATTGGAGGACTTCCGGATCCCAGCGTTTTCATCTCTGTAGCCCTGGAGGACTTCCGGATCTTAGCGTTTTCGACTCTGTGGCATTGGAGGACTTCCGGATCCTAGCATTTTCGTTTCTTTGGGATTGGAGGACTTCCAAATCATAGCGTTTTCGACTCTATGGCATTGGAGGACTTCCGGATCCTAGCGTTTTCATCTCTGTAGCCCTGCAGGACCTCCGGATCACAGCGTTTTCGTCTCTTTGGCATTGGAGGACTTCCAGATCCTAGCGTTTTCGTCTCTTTGGGATTGGAGGACTTCCGAATCATAGCGTTTTTGTCTCTTTGGGATTGGAGGACTTCCAAATCATAGCGTTTTCGTCTCTTTGGGATTGGAGGACTTCCAAATCATAGCGTTTTCGACTCTATGGCATTGGAGGACGTCCGGATCCTAGCGTTTTCATCTCTGTGGCATTGGAGGACTTCCGAATCCTAGCGTTTTCGTCTCTGTAGCCCTGGAGGACTTCCGGATAACAGCGTTTTCATCTCTTTAGGATTGGAGGACTTCCGGATCCTAGCTTTTTCGACTCTATGGTATTGGAGGACTGCTGGATCCTAGCGTTTTGGTCTCTTTGGGATTGGAGGACTTCCGGATCCTAGCGTTTTCGACTCTATGGCATTGGAGGACTCCCAGATCCTAGCGTTTTCGTCTCTGCAGCCCTGGAGGACTTCCAAATCATAGCGTTTTCATCTCTATGGCATTGGAGGACTTCCGGATCCTAGCGTTTTCGTCTCTTTGGGATTGGAGGACTTCCGAATCATAGCGTTTTCGTCTCTTTGGGATTGGAGGACTTCCAAATCATAGCGTTTTCGACTCTATGGCATTGGAGGACTTCCGGATCCCAGCGTTTTCATCTCTGTAGCCCTGGAGGACTTCCGGATCTTAGCGTTTTCGACTCTGTGGCATTGGAGGACTTCCGGATCCTAGCATTTTCGTTTCTTTGGGATTGGAGGACTTCCAAATCATAGCGTTTTCGACTCTATGGCATTGGAGGACTTCCGGATCCTAGCGTTTTCATCTCTGTAGCCCTGCAGGACCTCCGGATCACAGCGTTTTCGTCTCTTTGGCATTGGAGGACTTCCAGATCCTAGCGTTTTCGTCTCTTTGGGATTGGAGGACTTCCGAATCATAGCGTTTTTGTCTCTTTGGGATTGGAGGACTTCCAAATCATAGCGTTTTCGTCTCTTTGGGATTGGAGGACTTCCAAATCATAGCGTTTTCGACTCTATGGCATTGGAGGACGTCCGGATCCTAGCGTTTTCATCTCTATGGCATTGGAGGACTTCCGAATCCTAGCGTTTTCGTCTCTGTAGCCCTGGAGGACTTCCGGATAACAGCGTTTTCATCTCTTTAGGATTGGAGGACTTCCGGATCCTAGCTTTTTCGACTCTATGGTATTGGAGGACTGCTGGATCCTAGCGTTTTCGTCTCTTTGGGATTGGAGGACTTCCGGATCCTAGCGTTTTCGACTCTATGGCATTGGAGGACTCCCAGATCCTAGCGTTTTCATCTCTGTAGCCCTGGAGGACTTCCGGATCACAGCGTTTTCGACTCTATGGTATTGGAGGACTGCTGGATCCTAGCATTTTCGTTTCTTTGGGATTGGAGGACTTCCGGATCCTAGCGTTTTCGACTCTATGGCATTGGAGGACTCCCAGATCCTAGCGTTTTCGTCTCTTTGGGATTGGAGGACTTCCAAATCATAGCGTTTTCGTCTCTTTGGGATTGGAGGACTTCCGGATCCTAGCGTTTTCGTCTCTTTGGGATTGGAGGACTTCCAAATCATAGCGTTTTCGACTCTATGGCATTGGAGGACTTCCGGATCCTAGCGTTTTCATCTCTATGGCATTGGAGGACTTCCGAATCCTAGCGTTTTCGTCTCTGTAGCCCTGGAGGACTTCCAGATCACAGCGTTTTCGTCTCTTTAGGATTGGAGGACTTCCGGATCCTAGCGTTTTCGACTCTATGGTATTGGAGGACTGCTGGATCCTAGCGTTTTCGTCTCTTTGGGATTGGAGGACTTCCGGATCCTAGCGTTTTCGACTCTATGGCATTGGAGGACTCCCAGATCCTAGCGTTTTCGTCTCTGCAGCCCTGGAGGACTTCCGTATCATAGCGTTTTCATCTCTATGGCATTGGAGGACTTCCAGATCCTAGCGTTTTCGTCTCTTTGGGATTGGAGGACTTCCCGATCCTAGCGTTTTCATCTCTGTAGCCCTGGAGGACTTCCGCATAATAGTGTTTTTGTCTCTTTGGCATTGGAGGACTTCCGGATCCAGGCGTTTTTGTCTCTGTAGCCCTGGAGGACTTCCGGATCCTAGCGTTTTCGACTCTGTAGCCCTGGAGGACTTCCAGATCCTAGCGTTTTTGTCTCTTTGGGTTTGGAGGACTTCCGGATCCTAGCGTTATCGTCTCTATGGCATTGGAGGACTTCCGGATCTCAGCGTTTTCATCTCTGTAGCCCTGGAGGACTTCCAGATCGTAGCGTTCTCATCTCTTTGGGATTGGAGGACTTCCGGATCCTAGCGTTTTTGTCTCTCTGGCATTGGAGGACTTCCGGATCATAGTGTTTTCATCGCTATGGCATTGGAGGACTTCCGGGTCATAGCATTTTCATCTCTGTAGCCCTGGAGGACTTCCGGATAATAGCGTCTGCGTCTCTTTGGGATTGGAGGACTTCCAGATCCTAGCGTTTTCGTCTCTTTGGGATTGGAGGACTTCCAGATCCTAGCGTTATCGTCTCTATGGCATTGGAGGACTTCCGGATCCTAGCGTTTTCATCGCTATGGCATTGGAGGACTTCCGGATCTTAGTGTTTTTCGTCTCTGTAGCCCTGGAGGACTTCCGGATCATAGCGTTTTCATCTCTACGGCATTGGAGGACCTCCCGATCCTTGAGGTTTTGTCTCTCTGGCATTGGAGGGCTTCCGGATCCTAGCATTTTCGTCTCTATGGCATTGAAGGACTTCCGGACCCTAGAGTTTTCGTCTCTGTAGCCCCGGAGGACTTCCCGATCATAGAGTTTTTTGGGATTGTTTTGGGTTTCGGTAGTTGTTATGGCGGTTTTTAAAGTTTGGGGGGTTTGTTTGTTTCTGTGTTGTGATTCCTTTTTCTGTTTTTTAGTGTTTTAGTTTGTTAGGTGTAGTTCTTTGTTTAGGAATGTTTGGTGATTTGTTTAGGGAGCATGTTTGTGTAATTTTTGATTCTGATTGGCTATTGTTTTGTTTTCATTTTGGGTTAGGAGTGGGTTGAGTAAGGTGTAGTTTAGGTTTTCATGAAATGGTAGAATAGGTGGAGTTGTGTAGTGGGAGGGGTGGGTTTCTAGGAGAAATTAAAAAAATGACAAATAAAAACTCTGGTGCAGCTGTAGAAAATGGTTTGCTCCCTGGGAGAATTTTATTTTTTCAAGTTTTGTTTCTTTTATTTTAGTTGCTCCCAGGGAGTATGCTATTTTCTACTGCTGGTTTAAGACGCCGAAGCCTAAGCCTAACCCCTAAGCCTAAGCCTAACCCCTAAGCCTAAGACTAAGCCTAAGCCTAAGCTTAACCCCCTAAGCCTAAGCCTAACCTTTAAGCCTAAGCCTTAGCCCTAAGCCTAAGCCTAACCCCTACGCCTAAGCCTAACCCTTACGCCTAAGCCTAACCCCTAAGCCTAACCGTAACCCTAAGGCTAATCCCTAAACCTAAGCCTAAGCCTAACCCCTAAACCTAAGCCTAAGCCTAAGGCTAAGCCTAAGCCTAAACCTAAGCCTAAACTCTAAGGCTAACCCTTAAGCCTAAGCCTAAGCCTAAGCAGAACCCCTAAGCTTAAGCTTAATCCCTAATCCTAAACCTAAGCCTAAACCCTAAGCCTAAACCTAAGCCTAAGGCTAAGTAGCAGCCTAGCTCTAAGTGTAACCTCTAAGCTGGAGCCTAAGCCTAAGCCTGGCCCTGACCCTAGCTGTAAGTCCTAAGCCCTAAGGCGTGTGTTGAGGTCGTTTGTGGGCGGAATCTGTCCGGTTATGGCGTTGGGAGGTCACTTCCGGTCAAGGGGAGGTCACTTCCGGTCAAGGGGTGGCCAAAGCCGGTCTTAGGACAGCACTTGCGGGAAAATGGCAGTCACTTCCGCTCTAGCAGTGGTCCCTTCTGGTCTTGGCACAGCACTTCCGGGAACATGGTGGGCACTTGCGGTCCCGGGGTGCTGCTGGGAGATCCGCTTTTGCTAAAAAGGAGCTCACTTCCGCTGTTGGGAAGTCGCTTCCGGTGTTCTGCGAGTTAGTTCCGGTGGTTCGGGGGTTACTTCCGCTCAGAAGATGTGGATTTCCAGCGCTTAAAGTTGCTTTCCGGCGTTCAGGGGCGTTTCCGGGGTGTTTTTTGTTCGCTTCCGGTCAATTTCTGGGCATTTCCGGTTTCGTTGGAGGACTTTCCGGGTCCTAGAGCGCCCGTCTCGATGGTCTTGGAGGACTTTCCGGGTCCTAGAGCGTCCGTCTCGATGGTCTTGGAGGACTTCCGGGTGCTAGACCGTCCGTCTCGATGGTCTTGGAGGACTTCCGGGAGCTAGTCCGCCCGTCTCGATGGTCTTGGAGGACTTCCGGGAGCTAGACCGCCCGTCTCTATGGTCTTGGAGGACTTCCGGGAGCTAGACCGCCCGTCTCTATGGTCTTGGAGGACTTCCGGGAGCTAGACCGCCCGTCTCTATGGTCTTGGAGGACTTCCGGGAGCTAGACAGCCCGTCTCTATGGTCTTGGAGGACTTCCGGGAGCTACACCGTCCGTCTCTATGGTCTTGGAGGACTTCCGGGTGCTAGACCGTCCGTCTCTATGGTCTTGGAGGACTTCCGGGTGCTAGACCGTCCGTCTCTATGGTCTTGGAGGACTTCCGGATCCTCGCTTTTTCGACTCTATGGTATTAGAGGACTGCTGGATCCTCGCTTTTTCGTCTCTTTGGGATTGGAGGACTTCCAAATCATAGCGTTTTCGACTCTATGGCATTGGAGGACTTCCGGATCCTAGCGTTTTCGTCTCTTTGGGATTGGAGGACTTCCAAATCATAGCGTTTTCGACTCTATGGCATTGGAGGACTTCCGGATCCTAGCGTTTTCGTCCCTTTGGGATTGGAGGACGTCCGGATCCTAGCTTTTTCGACTCTATGGCATTGGAGGACTTCCGAATCCTAGCGTTTTCATCTCTGTAGCTCTGGAGGACTTCCGGATCTTAGCGTTTTCATCTCTGTAGCCCTGGAGGACTCCCGGATAATAGCATTTTCGTCTCTTTGGGATTGGAGGACTTCCGGATCCTAGCGTTTTCGACTCTGTAGCCCTGGAGGACTTCTGGATAATAATGTTTTCGTCTCTTTGGGATTGGAGGACTTCCGGATCCTAGCGTTTTCGTCTCTTTGGTATTGGAGGACTGCTGGATCCTAGCCTTTTCGTCTCTTTGGGATTGGAGGACTTCCGTATCATAGCGTTTTCGTCTCTTTGGGATTGGAGGACTTCCGAATCATAGCGTTTTCGACTCTATGGCATTGGAGGACTTCCAAATCATAGCGTTTTCGTCTCTTTGGGATTGGAGGACTTCCAAATCATAGCGTTTTCGACTCTATGGCATTGGAGGACGTCCGGATCCTAGCGTTTTCATCTCTATGGCATTGGAGGACTTCCGGATCACAGCGTTTTCGTCTCTTTGGCATTGGAGGACTTCCAGATCCTAGCGTTTTCGTCTCTTTGGGATTGGAGGACTTCCGAATCATAGCGTTTTTGTCTCTTTGGGATTGGAGGACTTCCAAATCATAGCGTTTTCGTCTCTTTGGGATTGGAGGACTTCCAAATCATAGCGTTTTCGTCTCTTTGGGATTGGAGGACTTCCAAATCATAGCGTTTTCGACTCTATGGCATTGGAGGACGTCCGGATCCTAGCGTTTTCATCTCTATGGCATTGGAGGACTTCCGAATCCTAGCGTTTTCGTCTCTGTAGCCCTGGAGGACTTCCGGATAACAGCGTTTTCATCTCTTTAGGATTGGAGGACTTCCGGATCCTAGCTTTTTCGACTCTATGGTATTGGAGGACTGCTGGATCCTAGCGTTTTCGTCTCTTTGGGATTGGAGGACTTCCGGATCCTAGCGTTTTCGACTCTATGGCATTGGAGGACTCCCAGATCCTAGCGTTTTCGTCTCTGCAGCCCTGGAGGACTTCCAAATCATAGCGTTTTCATCTCTATGGCATTGGAGGACTTCCGGATCCTAGCGTTTTCGTCTCTTTGGGATTGGAGGACTTCCGAATCATAGCGTTTTCGTCTCTTTGGGATTGGAGGACTTCCAAATCATAGCGTTTTCGACTCTATGGCATTGGAGGACTTCCGGATCCTAGCGTTTTCGTCCCTTTGGGATTGGAGGACGTCCGGATCCTAGCTTTTTCATCTCTGTAGCTCTGGAGGACTTCCGGATCTTAGCGTTTTCATCTCTGTAGCCCTGGAGGACTCCCGGATAATAGCATTTTCGTCTCTTTGGGATTGGAGGACTTCCGGATCCTAGCGTTTTCGACTCTGTAGCCCTGGAGGACTTCTGGATAATAATGTTTTCGTCTCTTTGGGATTGGAGGACTTCCGGATCCTAGCGTTTTCGTCTCTTTGGGATTGGAGGACTTCCAAATCATAGCGTTTTCGACTCTATGGCATTGGAGGACTTCCGGATCCTAGCGTTTTCATCTCTGTAGCCCTGCAGGACTTCCGGATCCCAGCGTTTTCGTCTCTTTGGCATTGGAGGACTTCCAGATCCTAGCGTTTTCGTCTCTTTGGGATTGGAGGACTTCCGAATCATAGCGTTTTCGTCTCTTTGGGATTGGAGGACTTCCAAATCATAGCGTTTTCGTCTCTTTGGGATTGGAGGACTTCCGAATCATAGCGTTTTCATCTCTTTGGGATTGGAGGACTTCCAAATCATAGCGTTTTCGTCTCTTTGGGATTGGAGGACTTCCAAATCATAGCGTTTTCGACTCTATGGCATTGGAGGACTTCCGGATCCTAGCGTTTTCATCTCTGTAGCCCTGCAGGACTTCCGGATCACAGCGTTTTCATCTCTTTAGGATTGGAGGACTTCCGGATCCTAGCTTTTTCGACTCTATGGTATTGGAGGACTGCTGGATCCTAGCGTTTTCGTCTCTTTGGGATTGGAGGACTTCCGGATCCTAGCGTTTTCGACTCTATGGCATTGGAGGACTCCCAGATCCTAGCGTTTTCGTCTCTGCAGCCCTGGAGGACTTCCAAATCATAGCGTTTTCATCTCTATGGCATTGGAGGACTTCCGGATCCTAGCGTTTTCGTCTCTTTGGGATTGGAGGACTTCCGAATCATAGCGTTTTCGTCTCTTTGGGATTGGAGGACTTCCAAATCATAGCGTTTTCGACTCTATGGCATTGGAGGACTTCCGGATCCCAGCGTTTTCATCTCTGTAGCCCTGGAGGACTTCCGGATCTTAGCGTTTTCGACTCTGTGGCATTGGAGGACTTCCGGATCCTAGCATTTTCGTTTCTTTGGGATTGGAGGACTTCCAAATCATAGCGTTTTCGTCTCTTTGGGATTGGAGGACTTCCGGATCCTAGCGTTTTCATCTCTGTAGCCCTGCAGGACCTCCGGATCACAGCGTTTTCGTCTCTTTGGCATTGGAGGACTTCCAGATCCTAGCGTTTTCGTCTCTTTGGGATTGGAGGACTTCCGAATCATAGCGTTTTTGTCTCTTTGGGATTGGAGGACTTCCAAATCATAGCGTTTTCGTCTCTTTGGGATTGGAGGACTTCCAAATCATAGCGTTTTCGACTCTATGGCATTGGAGGACGTCCGGATCCTAGCGTTTTCATCTCTGTGGCATTGGAGGACTTCCGAATCCTAGCGTTTTCGTCTCTGTAGCCCTGGAGGACTTCCGGATAACAGCGTTTTCATCTCTTTAGGATTGGAGGACTTCCGGATCCTAGCTTTTTCGACTCTATGGTATTGGAGGACTGCTGGATCCTAGCGTTTTGGTCTCTTTGGGATTGGAGGACTTCCGGATCCTAGCGTTTTCGACTCTATGGCATTGGAGGACTCCCAGATCCTAGCGTTTTCGTCTCTGCAGCCCTGGAGGACTTCCAAATCATAGCGTTTTCATCTCTATGGCATTGGAGGACTTCCGGATCCTAGCGTTTTCGTCTCTTTGGGATTGGAGGACTTCCGAATCATAGCGTTTTCGTCTCTTTGGGATTGGAGGACTTCCAAATCATAGCGTTTTCGACTCTATGGCATTGGAGGACTTCCGGATCCCAGCGTTTTCATCTCTGTAGCCCTGGAGGACTTCCGGATCTTAGCGTTTTCGACTCTGTGGCATTGGAGGACTTCCGGATCCTAGCATTTTCGTTTCTTTGGGATTGGAGGACTTCCAAATCATAGCGTTTTCGACTCTATGGCATTGGAGGACTTCCGGATCCTAGCGTTTTCATCTCTGTAGCCCTGCAGGACCTCCGGATCACAGCGTTTTCGTCTCTTTGGCATTGGAGGACTTCCAGATCCTAGCGTTTTCGTCTCTTTGGGATTGGAGGACTTCCGAATCATAGCGTTTTTGTCTCTTTGGGATTGGAGGACTTCCAAATCATAGCGTTTTCGTCTCTTTGGGATTGGAGGACTTCCAAATCATAGCGTTTTCGACTCTATGGCATTGGAGGACGTCCGGATCCTAGCGTTTTCATCTCTATGGCATTGGAGGACTTCCGAATCCTAGCGTTTTCGTCTCTGTAGCCCTGGAGGACTTCCGGATAACAGCGTTTTCATCTCTTTAGGATTGGAGGACTTCCGGATCCTAGCTTTTTCGACTCTATGGTATTGGTGGACTGCTGGATCCTAGCGTTTTGGTCTCTTTGGGATTGGAGGAGTTCCGGATCCTAGCGTTTTCGACTCTATGGCATTGGAGGACTTCCAGATCCTAGCGTTTTCGTCTCTGCAGCCCTGGAGGACTTCCGTATCATAGCGTTTTCATCTCTATGGCATTGGAGGACTTCCAGATCCTAGCGTTTTCGTCTCTTTGGGATTGGAGGACTTCCCGATCCTAGCGTTTTCATCTCTGTAGCCCTGGAGGACTTCCGCATAATAGTGTTTTTGTCTCTTTGGCATTGGAGGACTTCCGGATCCAGGCGTTTTCGTCTCTGTAGCCCTGGAGGACTTCCGGATCCGAGCGTTTTCGACTCTGTAGCCCTGGAGGACTTCCAGATCCTAGCGTTTTTGTCTCTTTGGGTTTGGAGGACTTCCGGATCCTAGCGTTATCGTCTCTATGGCATTGGAGGACTTCCGGATCTCAGCGTTTTCATCTCTGTAGCCCTGGAGGACTTCCAGATCGTAGCGTTCTCATCTCTTTGGGATTGGAGGACTTCCGGATCCTAGCGTTTTTGTCTCTCTGGCATTGGAGGACTTCCGGATCATAGTGTTTTCATCGCTATGGCATTGGAGGACTTCCGGGTCATAGCATTTTCATCTCTGTAGCCCTGGAGGACTTCCGGATAATAGCGTCTGCGTCTCTTTGGGATTGGAGGACTTCCAGATCCTAGCGTTTTCGTCTCTTTGGGATTGGAGGACTTCCAGATCCTAGCGTTATCGTCTCTATGGCATTGGAGGACTTCCGGATCCTAGCGTTTTCATCGCTATGGCATTGGAGGACTTCCGGATCTTAGTGTTTTTCGTCTCTGTAGCCCTGGAGGACTTCCGGATCATAGCGTTTTCATCTCTACGGCATTGGAGGACCTCCCGATCCTTGAGGTTTTGTCTCTCTGGCATTGGAGGGCTTCCGGATCCTAGCATTTTCGTCTCTATGGCATTGAAGGACTTCCGGACCCTAGAGTTTTCGTCTCTGTAGCCCTGGAGGACTTCCCGATCATAGAGTTTTTCGGGATTGTTTTGGGTTTCGGTAGTTGTTATGGCGGTTTTTAAAGTTTGGGGGGTTTGTTTGTTTCTGTGTTGTGATTCCTTTTTCTGTTTTTTAGTGTTTTAGTTTGTTAGGTGTAGTTCTTTGTTTAGGAATGTTTGGTGATTTGTTTAGGGAGCATGTTTGTGTAATTTTTGATTCTGATTGGCTATTGTTTTGTTTTCATTTTGGGTTAGGAGTGGGTTGAGTAAGGTATAGTTTAGGTTTTCATGAAATGGTAGAATAGGTGGAGTTGTGTAGTGGGAGGGGTGGGTTTCTAGGAGAAATTAAAAAAATGACAAATAAAAACTCTGGTGCAGCTGTAGAAAATGGTTTGCTCCCTGGGAGAATTTTATTTTTTCAAGTTTTGTTTCTTTTATTTTAGTTGCTCCCAGGGAGTATGCTATTTTCTACTGCTGGTTTAAGACGCCGAAGCCTAAGCCTAACCCCTAAGCCTAAGCCTAACCCCTAAGCCTAAGACTAAGCCTAAGCCTAAGCTTAACCCCCTAAGCCTAAGCCTAACCTTTAAGCCTAAGCCTTAGCCCTAAGCCTAACCCCTACTCCTAAGCCTAAGCCTAAGCCTAAGGCTAACCCTTAAACCTAAGCCTAAGCCTAAGCCTAAGCTTAACCCCTAAGCCTAAGCCTAAGACCAAGCCTAAGCCTAACCTTTAAGCCTAAGCCTAACCCCTACGCCTAAGCCTAACCCCTACGCCTAAGCCTAACCCTTACGCCTAAGCCTAACCCCTAAGCCTAACCGTAACCCTAAGGCTAATCCCTAAACCTAAGCCTAAGCCTAACCCCTAAACCTAAGCCTAAGCCTAAGGCTAAGCCTAAGCCTAAACCTAAGCCTAAACTCTAAGGCTAACCCTTAAGCCTAAGCCTAAGCCTAAGCAGAACCCCTAAGCTTAAGCTTAATCCCTAATCCTAAACCTAAGCCTAAACCCTAAGCCTAAACCTAAGCCTAAGGCTAAGTAGCAGCCTAGCTCTAAGTGTAACCTCTAAGCTGGAGCCTAAGCCTAAGCCTGGCCCTGACCCTAGCTGTAAGTCCTAAGCCCTAAGGCGTGTGTTGAGGTCGTTTGTGGGCGGAATCTGTCCGGTTATGGCGTTGGGAGGTCACTTCCGGTCAAGGGGAGGTCACTTCCGGTCAAGGGGTGGCCAAAGCCGGTCTTAGGACAGCACTTGCGGGAAAATGGCAGTCACTTCCGCTCTAGCAGTGGTCCCTTCTGGTCTTGGCACAGCACTTCCGGGAACATGGTGGGCACTTGCGGTCCCGGGGTGCTGCTGGGAGATCCGCTTTTGCTAAAAAGGAGCTCACTTCCGCTGTTGGGAAGTCGCTTCCGGTGTTCTGCGAGTTAGTTCCGGTGGTTCGGGGGTTACTTCCGGTCAGAAGATGTGGATTTCCAGCGCTTAAAGTTGCTTTCCGGCGTTCAGGGGCGTTTCCGGGGTGTTTTTTGTTCGCTTCCGGTCAATTTCTGGGCATTTCCGGTTTCGTTGGAGGACTTTCCGGGTCCTAGAGCGCCCGTCTCGATGGTCTTGGAGGACTTTCCGGGTCCTAGAGCGTCCGTCTCGATGGTCTTGGAGGACTTCCGGGTGCTAGACCGTCCGTCTCGATGGTCTTGGAGGACTTCCGGGAGCTAGTCCGCCCGTCTCTATGGTCTTGGAGGACTTCCGGGAGCTAGACCGCCCGTCTCTATGGTCTTGGAGGACTTCCGGGAGCTAGACCGCCCGTCTCTATGGTCTTGGAGGACTTCCGGGAGCTACACCGTCCGTCTCTATGGTCTTGGAGGACTTCCGGGTGCTAGACCGCCCGTCTCTATGGTCTTGGAGGACTTCCGGGAGCTAGACCGCCCGTCTCTATGGTCTTGGAGGACTTCCGGGAGCTAGACCGCCCGTCTCTATGGTCTTGGAGGACTTCCGGGAGCTAGACCGTCCGTCTCTATGGTCTTGGAGGACTTCCGGGTGCTAGACCGTCCGTCTCTATGGTCTTGGAGGACTTCCGGATCCTCGCTTTTTCGACTCTATGGTATTGGAGGACTGCTGGATCCTAGCGTTTTCGTCTCTTTGGGATTGGAGGACTTCCAAATCATAGCGTTTTCGACTCTATGGCATTGGAGGACTTCCGGATCCTAGCGTTTTCGTCTCTTTGGGATTGGAGGACTTCCAAATCATAGCGTTTTCGACTCTATGGCATTGGAGGACTTCCGGATCCTAGCGTTTTCATCCCTTTGGGATTGGAGGACGTCCGGATCCTAGCTTTTTCGACTCTATGGCATTGGAGGACTTCCGAATCCTAGCGTTTTCATCTCTGTAGCTCTGGAGGACTTCCGGATCTTAGCGTTTTCATCTCTGTAGCCCTGGAGGACTCCCGGATAATAGCATTTTCGTCTCTTTGGGATTGGAGGACTTCCGGATCCTGGCGTTTTCGACTCTGTAGCCCTGGAGGACTTCTGGATAATAATGTTTTCGTCTCTTTGGGATTGGAGGACTTCCGGATCATAGCGTTTTCGTCTCTATGGCATTGGAGGACTTCCAGATCCTAGCGTTTTCGTCTCTTTGGGATTGGAGGACTTCCAAATCATAGCGTTTTCGTCTCTTTGGAATTGGAGGACTTCCAAATCATAGCGTTTTCGACTCTATGGCATTGGAGGACTGCCAAATCATAGCGTTTTCGTCTCTTTGGGATTGGAGGACTTCCAAATCATAGCGTTTTCGACTCTATGGCATTGGAGGACGTCCGGATCCTAGCGTTTTCATCTCTATGGCATTGGAGGACTTCCGGATCACAGCGTTTTCGTCTCTTTGGCATTGGAGGACTTCCAGATCCTAGCGTTTTCGTCTCTTTGGGATTGGAGGACTTCCGAATCATAGCGTTTTCGTCTCTTTGGGATTGGAGGACTTCCAAATCATAGCGTTTTCGTCTCTTTGGGATTGGAGGACTTCCAAATCATAGCGTTTTCGTCTCTTTGGGATTGGAGGACTTCCAAATCATAGCGTTTTCGACTCTATGGCATTGGAGGACGTCCGGATCCTAGCGTTTTCATCTCTATGGCATTGGAGGACTTCCGAATCCTAGCGTTTTCGTCTCTGTAGCCCTGGAGGACTTCCGGATAACAGCATTTTCATCTCTTTAGGATTGGAGGACTTCCGGATCCTAGATTTTTCGACTCTATGGTATTGGAGGACTGCTGGATCCTAGCGTTTTCGTCTCTTTGGGATTGGAGGACTTCCGGATCCTAGCGTTTTCGACTCTATGGCATTGGAGGACTCCCAGATCCTAGCGTTTTCGTCTCTGCAGCCCTGGAGGACTTCCAAATCATAGCGTTTTCATCTCTATGGCATTGGAGGACTTCCGGATCCTAGCGTTTTCGTCTCTTTGGGATTGGAGGACTTCCGAATCATAGCGTTTTCGACTCTATGGCATTGGAGGACTTCCAGATCCTAGCGTTTTCGTCTCTTTGGGATTGGAGGACTTCCAAATCATAGCGTTTTCGACTCTATGGCATTGGAGGACTTCCGGACCCTAGAGTTTTCGTCTCTGTAGCCCTGGAGGACTTCCCGATCATAGAGTTTTTCGGGATTGTTTTGGGTTTCGGTAGTTGTTATGGCGGTTTTTAAAGTTTGGGGGGTTTGTTTGTTTCTGTGTTGTGATTCCTTTTTCTGTTTTTTAGTGTTTTAGTTTGTTAGGTGTAGTTCTTTGTTTAGGAATGTTTGGTGATTTGTTTAGGGAGCATGTTTGTGTAATTTTTGATTCTGATTGGCTATTGTTTTGTTTTCATTTTGGGTTAGGAGTGGGTTGAGTAAGGTATAGTTTAGGTTTTCATGAAATGGTAGAATAGGTGGAGTTGTGTAGTGGGAGGGGTGGGTTTCTAGGAGAAATTAAAAAAATGACAAATAAAAACTCTGGTGCAGCTGTAGAAAATGGTTTGCTCCCTGGGAGAATTTTATTTTTTCAAGTTTTGTTTCTTTTATTTTAGTTGCTCCCAGGGAGTATGCTATTTTCTACTGCTGGTTTAAGACGCCGAAGCCTAAGCCTAACCCCTAAGCCTAAGCCTAACCCCTAAGCCTAAGACTAAGCCTAAGCCTAAGCTTAACCCCCTAAGCCTAAGCCTAACCTTTAAGCCTAAGCCTTAGCCCTAAGCCTAACCCCTACTCCTAAGCCTAAGCCTAAGCCTAAGGCTAACCCTTAAACCTAAGCCTAAGCCTAAGCCTAAGCTTAACCCCTAAGCCTAAGCCTAAGACCAAGCCTAAGCCTAACCTTTAAGCCTAAGCCTAACCCCTACGCCTAAGCCTAACCCCTACGCCTAAGCCTAACCCTTACGCCTAAGCCTAACCCCTAAGCCTAACCGTAACCCTAAGGCTAATCCCTAAACCTAAGCCTAAGCCTAACCCCTAAACCTAAGCCTAAGCCTAAGGCTAAGCCTAAGCCTAAACCTAAGCCTAAACTCTAAGGCTAACCCTTAAGCCTAAGCCTAAGCCTAAGCAGAACCCCTAAGCTTAAGCTTAATCCCTAATCCTAAACCTAAGCCTAAACCCTAAGCCTAAACCTAAGCCTAAGGCTAAGTAGCAGCCTAGCTCTAAGTGTAACCTCTAAGCTGGAGCCTAAGCCTAAGCCTGGCCCTGACCCTAGCTGTAAGTCCTAAGCCCTAAGGCGTGTGTTGAGGTCGTTTGTGGGCAGAATCTGTCCGGTTATGGCGTTGGGAGGTCACTTCCGGTCAAGGGGAGGTCACTTCCGGTCAAGGGGTGGCCAAAGCCGGTCTTAGGACAGCACTTGCGGGAAAATGGCAGTCACTTCCGCTCTAGCAGTGGTCCCTTCTGGTCTTGGCACAGCACTTCCGGGAACATGGTGGGCACTTGCGGTCCCGGGGTGCTGCTGGGAGATCCGCTTTTGCTAAAAAGGAGCTCACTTCCGCTGTTGGGAAGTCGCTTCCGGTGTTCTGCGAGTTAGTTCCGGTGGTTCGGGGGTTACTTCCGGTCAGAAGATGTGGATTTCCAGCGCTTAAAGTTGCTTTCCGGCGTTCAGGGGCGTTTCCGGGGTGTTTTTTGTTCGCTTCCGGTCAATTTCTGGGCATTTCCGGTTTCGTTGGAGGACTTTCCGGGTCCTAGAGCGCCCGTCTCGATGGTCTTGGAGGACTTTCCGGGTCCTAGAGCGTCCGTCTCGATGGTCTTGGAGGACTTCCGGGTGCTAGACCGTCCGTCTCGATGGTCTTGGAGGACTTCCGGGAGCTAGTCCGCCCGTCTCTATGGTCTTGGAGGACTTCCGGGAGCTAGACCGCCCGTCTCTATGGTCTTGGAGGACTTCCGGGAGCTAGACCGCCCGTCTCTATGGTCTTGGAGGACTTCCGGGAGCTAGACAGCCCATCTCTATGGTCTTGGAGGACTTCCGGGAGCTACACCGTCCGTCTCTATGGTCTTGGAGGACTTCCGGGTGCTAGACCGTCCGTCTCTATGGTCTTGGAGGACTTCCGGGTGCTAGACCGTCCGTCTCTATGGTCTTGGAGGACTTCCGGATCCTCGCTTTTTCGACTCTATGGTATTGGAGGACTGCTGGATCCTCGCTTTTTCGTCTCTTTGGGATTGGAGGACTTCCAAATCATAGCGTTTTCGACTCTATGGCATTGGAGGACTTCCGGATCCTAGCGTTTTCGTCTCTTTGGGATTGGAGGACTTCCAAATCATAGCGTTTTCGACTCTATGGCATTGGAGGACTTCCGGATCCTAGCGTTTTCGTCCCTTTGGGATTGGAGGACGTCCGGATCCTAGCTTTTTCGACTCTATGGCATTGGAGGACTTCCAAATCATAGCGTTTTCGTCTCTTTGGGATTGGAGGACTTCCAAATCATAGCGTTTTCGACTCTATGGCATTGGAGGACGTCCGGATCCTAGCGTTTTCATCTCTGTAGCCCTGGAGGACTTCCGGATCTTAGCGTTTTCATCTCTGTAGCCCTGGAGGACTCCCGGATAATAGCATTTTCGTCTCTTTGGGATTGGAGGACTTCCGGATCCTAGCGTTTTCGACTCTGTAGCCCTGGAGGACTTCTGGATAATAATGTTTTCGTCTCTTTGGGATTGGAGGACTTCCGGATCCTAGCGTTTTCGTCTCTTTGGTATTGGAGGACTGCTGGATCCTAGCCTTTTCGTCTCTTTGGGATTGGAGGACTTCCGTATCATAGCGTTTTCGTCTCTTTGGGATTGGAGGACTTCCGAATCATAGCGTTTTCGACTCTATGGCATTGGAGGACTTCCAAATCATAGCGTTTTCGTCTCTTTGGGATTGGAGGACTTCCAAATCATAGCGTTTTCGACTCTATGGCATTGGAGGACGTCCGGATCCTAGCGTTTTCATCTCTATGGCATTGGAGGACTTCCGGATCACAGCGTTTTCGTCTCTTTGGCATTGGAGGACTTCCAGATCCTAGCATTTTCGTCTCTTTGGGATTGGAGGACTTCCGAATCATAGCGTTTTCGTCTCTTTGGGATTGGAGGACTTCCAAATCATAGCGTTTTCGTCTCTTTGGGATTGGAGGACTTCCAAATCATAGCGTTTTCGTCTCTTTGGGATTGGAGGACTTCCAAATCATAGCGTTTTCGACTCTATGGCATTGGAGGACGTCCGGATCCTAGCGTTTTCATCTCTATGGCATTGGAGGACTTCCGAATCCTAGCGTTTTCGTCTCTGTAGCCCTGGAGGACTTCCGGATAACAGCGTTTTCATCTCTTTAGGATTGGAGGACTTCCGGATCCTAGCTTTTTCGACTCTATGGTATTGGAGGACTGCTGGATCCTAGCGTTTTCGTCTCTTTGGGATTGGAGGACTTCCGGATCCTAGCGTTTTCGACTCTATGGCATTGGAGGACTCCCAGATCCTAGCGTTTTCGTCTCTGCAGCCCTGGAGGACTTCCGTATCATAGCGTTTTCATCTCTATGGCATTGGAGGACTTCCGGATCCTAGCGTTTTCGTCTCTTTGGGATTGGAGGACTTCCGAATCATAGCGTTTTCGTCTCTTTGGGATTGGAGGACTTCCAAATCATAGCGTTTTCGACTCTATGGCATTGGAGGACTTCCAGATCCTAGCGTTTTCGTCTCTTTGGGATTGGAGGACTTCCAAATCATAGCGTTTTCGACTCTATGGCATTGGAGGACTTCCGGATCCTAGCGTTTTCGTCTCTTTGGGATTGGAGGACTTCCAAATCATAGCGTTTTCGACTCTGTGGTATTGGAGGACTGCTGGATCCTAGCCTTTTCGTCTCTTTGGCATTGGAGGACTTCCGTATCATAGCGTTTTCGTCTCTTTGGAATTGGAGGACTTCCAAATCATAGCGTTTTCGACTCTATGGCATTGGAGGACTTCCGGATCCCAGCGTTTTCATCTCTGTAGCCCTGGAGGACTTCCGGATCTTAGCGTTTTCGACTCTGTGGCATTGGAGGACTTCCGGATCCTAGCATTTTCGTTTCTTTGGGATTGGAGGACTTCCAAATCATAGCGTTTTCGACTCTATGGCATTGGAGGACTTCCGGATCCTAGCGTTTTCATCTCTGTAGCCCTGCAGGACTTCCAGATCCTAGCGTTTTCATCTCTTTGGGATTGGAGGACTTCCAAATCATAGCGTTTTCGACTCTATGGCATTGGAGGACTTCCGGATCCTAGCGTTTTCATCTCTGTAGCCCTGCAGGACTTCCGGATCACAGCGTTTTCGTCTCTTTGGCATTGGAGGACTTCCAGATCCTAGCGTTTTCGTCTCTTTGGGATTGGAGGACTTCCGAATCATAGCGTTTTCGTCTCTTTGGGATTGGAGGACTTCCAAATCATAGCGTTTTCGTCTCTTTGGGATTGGAGGACTTCCAAATCATAGCGTTTTCGACTCTATGGCATTGGAGGACGTCCGGATCCTAGCGTTTTCATCTCTATGGCATTGGAGGACTTCCGAATCCTAGCGTTTTCGTCTCTGTAGCCCTGGAGGACTTCCGGATAACAGCGTTTTCATCTCTTTAGGATTGGAGGACTTCCGGATCCTAGCTTTTTCGACTCTATGGTATTGGTGGACTGCTGGATCCTAGCGTTTTCGTCTCTTTGGGATTGGAGGACTTCCGGATCCTAGCGTTTTCGACTCTATGGCATTGGAGGACTTCCAGATCCTAGCGTTTTCGTCTCTGCAGCCCTGGAGGACTTCCGTATCATAGCGTTTTCATCTCTATGGCATTGGAGGACTTCCAGATCCTAGTGTTTTCGTCTCTTTGGGATTGGAGGACTTCCCGATCCTAGCGTTTTCATCTCTGTAGCCCTGGAGGACTTCCGCATAATAGTGTTTTTGTCTCTTTGGCATTGGAGGACTTCCGGATCCAGGCGTTTTCGTCTCTGTAGCCCTGGAGGACTTCCGGATCCGAGCGTTTTCGACTCTGTAGCCCTGGAGGACTTCCAGATCCTAGCGTTTTTGTCTCTTTGGGTTTGGAGGACTTCCGGATCCTAGCGTTATCGTCTCTATGGCATTGGAGGACTTCCGGATCTCAGCGTTTTCATCTCTGTAGCCCTGGAGGACTTCCAGATCGTAGCGTTCTCATCTCTTTGGGATTGGAGGACTTCCGGATCCTAGCGTTTTTGTCTCTCTGGCATTGGAGGACTTCCGGATCATAGTGTTTTCATCGCTATGGCATTGGAGGACTTCCGGGTCATAGCATTTTCATCTCTGTAGCCCTGGAGGACTTCCGGATAATAGCGTCTGCGTCTCTTTGGGATTGGAGGACTTCCAGATCCTAGCGTTTTCGTCTCTTTGGGATTGGAGGACTTCCAGATCCTAGCGTTATCGTCTCTATGGCATTGGAGGACTTCCGGATCCTAGCGTTTTCATCGCTATGGCATTGGAGGACTTCCGGATCTTAGTGTTTTTCGTCTCTGTAGCCCTGGAGGACTTCCGGATCATAGCGTTTTCATCTCTACGGCATTGGAGGACCTCCCGATCCTTGAGGTTTTGTCTCTCTGGCATTGGAGGGCTTCCGGATCCTAGCATTTTCGACTCTATGGCATTGGAGGACTTCCGGACCCTAGAGTTTTCGTCTCTGTAGCCCCGGAGGACTTCCCGATCATAGAGTTTTTTGGGATTGTTTTGGGTTTCGGTAGTTGTTATGGCGGTTTTTAAAGTTTGGGGGGTTTGTTTGTTTCTGTGTTGTGATTCCTTTTTCTGTTTTTTAGTGTTTTAGTTTGTTAGGTGTAGTTCTTTGTTTAGGAATGTTTGGTGATTTGTTTAGGGAGCATGTTTGTGTAATTTTTGATTCTGATTGGCTATTGTTTTGTTTTCATTTTGGGTTAGGAGTGGGTTGAGTAAGGTGTAGTTTAGGTTTTCATGAAATGGTAGAATAGGTGGAGTTGTGTAGTGGGAGGGGTGGGTTTCTAGGAGAAATTAAAAAAATGACAAATAAAAACTCTGGTGCAGCTGTAGAAAATGGTTTGCTCCCTGGGAGAATTTTATTTTTTCAAGTTTTGTTTCTTTTATTTTAGTTGCTCCCAGGGAGTATGCTATTTTCTACTGCTGGTTTAAGACGCCGAAGCCTAAGCCTAACCCCTAAGCCTAAGCCTAACCCCTAAGCCTAAGACTAAGCCTAAGCCTAAGCTTAACCCCCTAAGCCTAAGCCTAACCTTTAAGCCTAAGCCTTAGCCCTAAGCCTAACCCCTACTCCTAAGCCTAAGCCTAAGCCTAAGGCTAACCCTTAAACCTAAGCCTAAGCCTAAGCCTAAGCTTAACCCCTAAGCCTAAGCCTAAGACCAAGCCTAAGCCTAACCTTTAAGCCTAAGCCTTAGCCCTAAGCCTAAGCCTAACCCCTACGCCTAAGCCTAACCCTTACGCCTAAGCCTAACCCCTAAGCCTAACCGTAACCCTAAGGCTAATCCCTAAACCTAAGCCTAAGCCTAACCCCTAAACCTAAGCCTAAGCCTAAGGCTAAGCCTAAGCCTAAACCTAAGCCTAAACTCTAAGGCTAACCCTTAAGCCTAAGCCTAAGCCTAAGCAGAACCCCTAAGCTTAAGCTTAATCCCTAATCCTAAACCTAAGCCTAAACCCTAAGCCTAAACCTAAGCCTAAGGCTAAGTAGCAGCCTAGCTCTAAGTGTAACCTCTAAGCTGGAGCCTAAGCCTAAGCCTGGCCCTGACCCTAGCTGTAAGTCCTAAGCCCTAAGGCGTGTGTTGAGGTCGTTTGTGGGCGGAATCTGTCCGGTTATGGCGTTGGGAGGTCACTTCCGGTCAAGGGGAGGTCACTTCCGGTCAAGGGGTGGCCAAAGCCGGTCTTAGGACAGCACTTGCGGGAAAATGGCAGTCACTTCCGCTCTAGCAGTGGTCCCTTCTGGTCTTGGCACAGCACTTCCGGGAACATGGTGGGCACTTGCGGTCCCGGGGTGCTGCTGGGAGATCCGCTTTTGCTAAAAAGGAGCTCACTTCCGCTGTTGGGAAGTCGCTTCCGGTGTTCTGCGAGTTAGTTCCGGTGGTTCGGGGGTTACTTCCGGTCAGAAGATGTGGATTTCCAGCGCTTAAAGTTGCTTTCCGGCGTTCAGGGGCGTTTCCGGGGTGTTTTTTGTTCGCTTCCGGTCAATTTCTGGGCATTTCCGGTTTCGTTGGAGGACTTTCCGGGTCCTAGAGCGCCCGTCTCGATGGTCTTGGAGGACTTTCCGGGTCCTAGAGCGTCCGTCTCGATGGTCTTGGAGGACTTCCGGGTGCTAGACCGTCCGTCTCGATGGTCTTGGAGGACTTCCGGGAGCTAGTCCGCCCGTCTCTATGGTCTTGGAGGACTTCCGGGAGCTAGACCGCCCGTCTCTATGGTCTTGGAGGACTTCCGGGAGCTAGACCGCCCGTCTCTATGGTCTTGGAGGACTTCCGGGAGCTACACCGTCCGTCTCTATGGTCTTGGAGGACTTCCGGGTGCTAGACCGTCCGTCTCTATGGTCTTGGAGGACTTCCGGGTGCTAGACCGCCCGTCTCTATGGTCTTGGAGGACTTCCGGGAGCTAGACCGCCCGTCTCTATGGTCTTGGAGGACTTCCGGGAGCTAGACCGCCCGTCTCTATGGTCTTGGAGGACTTCCGGGAGCTAGACAGCCCATCTCTATGGTCTTGGAGGACTTCCGGGTGCTAGACCGTCCGTCTCTATGGTCTTGGAGGACTTCCGGGTGCTAGACCGTCCGTCTCTATGGTCTTGGAGGACTTCCGGATCCTCGCTTTTTCGACTCTATGGTATTGGAGGACTGCTGGATCCTAGCGTTTTCGTCTCTTTGGGATTGGAGGACTTCCAAATCATAGCGTTTTCGACTCTATGGCATTGGAGGACTTCCGGATCCTAGCGTTTTCATCTCTGTAGCCCTGCAGGACTTCCGGATCACAGCGTTTTCGTCTCTTTGGCATTGGAGGACTTCCAGATCCTAGCGTTTTCGTCTCTTTGGGATTGGAGGACTTCCGAATCATAGCGTTTTCGTCTCTTTGGGATTGGAGGACTTCCAAATCATAGCGTTTTCGTCTCTTTGGGATTGGAGGACTTCCAAATCATAGCGTTTTCGTCTCTTTGGGATTGGAGGACTTCCAAATCATAGCGTTTTCGACTCTATGGCATTGGAGGACGTCCGGATCCTAGCGTTTTCATCTCTATGGCATTGGAGGACTTCCGAATCCTAGCGTTTTCGTCTCTGTAGCCCTGGAGGACTTCCGGATAACAGCGTTTTCATCTCTTTAGGATTGGAGGACTTCCGGATCCTAGCTTTTTCGACTCTATGGTATTGGAGGACTGCTGGATCCTAGCGTTTTCGTCTCTTTGGGATTGGAGGACTTCCGGATCCTAGCGTTTTCGACTCTATGGCATTGGAGGACTCCCAGATCCTAGCGTTTTCGTCTCTGCAGCCCTGGAGGACTTCCAAATCATAGCGTTTTCATCTCTATGGCATTGGAGGACTTCCGGAGCCTAGCGTTTTCGTCTCTTTGGGATTGGAGGACTTCCGAATCATAGCGTTTTCGTCTCTTTGGGATTGGAGGACTTCCGAATCATAGCGTTTTCGTCTCTATGGCATTGGAGGACTTCCAGATCCTAGCGTTTTCGTCTCTTTGGGATTGGAGGACTTCCAAATCATAGCGTTTTCGTCTCTTTGGAATTGGAGGACTTCCAAATCATAGCGTTTTTGACTCTATGGCATTGGAGGACTTCCGGATCCCAGCGTTTTCATCTCTGTAGCCCTGGAGGACTTCTGGATCTTAGCGTTTTCGACTCTGTGGCATTAGAGGACTTCCGGATCCTAGCATTTTCGTTTCTTTGGGATTGGAGGACTTCCAAATCATAGCGTTTTCTACTCTATGGCATTGGAGGACTTCCAGATCCTAGCGTTTTCATCTCTGTAGCCCTGGAGGACTTCCGGATCACAGCGTTTTCGACTCTATGGTATTGGAGGACTGCTGGATCCTAGCGTTTTCGTTTCTTTGGGATTGGAGGACTTCCGGATCCTAGCGTTTTCGACTCTATGGCATTGGAGGACTCCCAGATCCTAGCGTTTTCGTCTCTTTGGGATTGGAGGACTTCCGTATCATAGCGTTTTCGTCTCTTTGGGATTGGAGGACTTCCAAATCATAGCGTTTTCGTCTCTTTGGGATTGGAGGACTTCCAAATCATAGCGTTTTCGACTCTATGGCATTGGAGGACTTCCGGATCCTAGCGTTTTCATCTCTATGGCATTGGAGGACTTCCGAATCCTAGCGTTTTCGTCTCTGTAGCCCTGGAGGACTTCCGGATCACAGCGTTTTCGTCTCTTTAGGATTGGAGGACTTCCGGATCCTAGCGTTTTCGACTCTATGGTATTGGAGGACTGCTGGATCCTAGCGTTTTCGTCTCTTTGGGATTGGAGGACTTCCGGATCCTAGCGTTTTCGACTCTATGGCATTGGAGGACTCCCAGATCCTAGCGTTTTCGTCTCTGCAGCCCTGGAGGACTTCCGTATCATAGCGTTTTCATCTCTATGGCATTGGAGGACTTCCAGATCCTAGCGTTTTCGTCTCTTTGGGATTGGAGGACTTCCCGATCCTAGCGTTTTCATCTCTGTAGCCCTGGAGGACTTCCGCATAATAGTGTTTTTGTCTCTTTGGCATTGGAGGACTTCCGGATCCTAGCGTTTTCGTCTCTGTAGCCCTGGAGGACTTCCGGATCCCAGCGTTTTCGACTCTGTAGCCCTGGAGGACTTCCAGATCCTAGCGTTTTTGTCTCTTTGGGTTTGGAGGACTTCCGGATCCTAGCGTTTTCGACTCTCTGGCATTGGAGGACTTCCGGATCCTAGCATTTTCGTCTCTATGGCATTGAAGGACTTCCGGACCCTAGAGTTTTCGTCTCTGTAGCCCTGGAGGACTTCCCGATCATAGAGTTTTTTGGGATTGTTTTGGGTTTCGGTAGTTGTTATGGCAGTTTTTAAAGTTTGGGGGGTTTGTTTGTTTCTGTGTTGTGATTCCTTTTTCTGTTTTTTAGTGTTTTAGTTTGTTAGGTGTAGTTCTTTGTTTAGGAATGTTTGGTGATTTGTTTAGGGAGCATGTTTGTGTAATTTTTGATTCTGATTGGCTATTGTTTTGTTTTCATTTTGGGTTAGGAGTGGGTTGAGTAAGGTGTAGTTTAGGTTTTCATGAAATGGTAGAATAGGTGGAGTTGTGTAGTGGGAGGGGTGGGTTTCTAGGAGAAATTAAAAAAATGACAAATAAAAACTCTGGTGCAGCTGTAGAAAATGGTTTGCTCCCTGGGAGAATTTTATTTTTTCAAGTTTTGTTTCTTTTATTTTAGTTGCTCCCAGGGAGTATGCTATTTTCTACTGCTGGTTTAAGACGCCGAAGCCTAAGCCTAACCCCTAAGCCTAAGCCTAACCCCTAAGCCTAAGACTAAGCCTAAGCCTAAGCTTAACCCCCTAAGCCTAAGCCTAACCTTTAAGCCTAAGCCTTAGCCCTAAGCCTAACCCCTACTCCTAAGCCTAAGCCTAAGCCTAAGGCTAACCCTTAAACCTAAGCCTAAGCCTAAGCCTAAGCTTAACCCCTAAGCCTAAGCCTAAGACCAAGCCTAAGCCTAACCTTTAAGCCTAAGCCTTAGCCCTAAGCCTAAGCCTAACCCCTACGCCTAAGCCTAACCCTTACGCCTAAGCCTAACCCCTAAGCCTAACCGTAACCCTAAGGCTAATCCCTAAACCTAAGCCTAAGCCTAACCCCTAAACCTAAGCCTAAGCCTAAGGCTAAGCCTAAGCCTAAACCTAAGCCTAAACTCTAAGGCTAACCCTTAAGCCTAAGCCTAAGCCTAAGCAGAACCCCTAAGCTTAAGCTTAATCCCTAATCCTAAACCTAAGCCTAAACCCTAAGCCTAAACCTAAGCCTAAGGCTAAGTAGCAGCCTAGCTCTAAGTGTAACCTCTAAGCTGGAGCCTAAGCCTAAGCCTGGCCCTGACCCTAGCTGTAAGTCCTAAGCCCTAAGGCGTGTGTTGAGGTCGTTTGTGGGCGGAATCTGTCCGGTTATGGCGTTGGGAGGTCACTTCCGGTCAAGGGGAGGTCACTTCCGGTCAAGGGGTGGCCAAAGCCGGTCTTAGGACAGCACTTGCGGGAAAATGGCAGTCACTTCCGCTCTAGCAGTGGTCCCTTCTGGTCTTGGCACAGCACTTCCGGGAACATGGTGGGCACTTGCGGTCCCGGGGTGCTGCTGGGAGATCCGCTTTTGCTAAAAAGGAGCTCACTTCCGCTGTTGGGAAGTCGCTTCCGGTGTTCTGCGAGTTAGTTCCGGTGGTTCGGGGGTTACTTCCGGTCAGAAGATGTGGATTTCCAGCGCTTAAAGTTGCTTTCCGGCGTTCAGGGGCGTTTCCGGGGTGTTTTTTGTTCGCTTCCGGTCAATTTCTGGGCATTTCCGGTTTCGTTGGAGGACTTTCCGGGTCCTAGAGCGCCCGTCTCGATGGTCTTGGAGGACTTTCCGGGTCCTAGAGCGTCCGTCTCGATGGTCTTGGAGGACTTCCGGGTGCTAGACCGTCCGTCTCGATGGTCTTGGAGGACTTCCGGGAGCTAGTCCGCCCGTCTCTATGGTACTGGAGGACTTCCGGGAGCTAGACCGCCCGTCTCTATGGTCTTGGAGGACTTCCGGGAGCTAGACCGCCCGTCTCTATGGTCTTGGAGGACTTCCGGGAGCTAGACCGCCCGTCTCTATGGTCTTGGAGGACTTCCGGGAGCTAGACAGCCCGTCTCTATGGTCTTGGAGGACTTCCGGGAGCTACACCGTCCGTCTCTATGGTCTTGGAGGACTTCCGGGTGCTAGACCGTCCGTCTCTATGGTCTTGGAGGACTTCCGGATCCTCGCTTTTTCGACTCTATGGTATTGGAGGACTGCTGGATCCTAGCGTTTTCGTCTCTTTGGGATTGGAGGACTTCCAAATCATAGCGTTTTCGACTCTATGGCATTGGAGGACTTCCGGATCCTAGCGTTTTCGTCTCTTTGGGATTGGAGGACTTCCAAATCATAGCGTTTTCGACTCTATGGCATTGGAGGACTTCCGGATCCTAGCGTTTTCGTCCCTTTGGGATTGGAGGACGTCCGGATCCTAGCTTTTTCATCTCTGTAGCTCTGGAGGACTTCCGGATCTTAGCGTTTTCATCTCTGTAGCCCTGGAGGACTCCCGGATAATAGCATTTTCGTCTCTTTGGGATTGGAGGACTTCCGGATCCTAGCGTTTTCGACTCTGTAGCCCTGGAGGACTTCTGGATAATAATGTTTTCGTCTCTTTGGGATTGGAGGACTTCCGGATCCTAGCGTTTTCGTCTCTTTGGGATTGGAGGACTTCCAAATCATAGCGTTTTCGACTCTATGGCATTGGAGGACTTCCGGATCCTAGCGTTTTCATCTCTGTAGCCCTGCAGGACTTCCGGATCCCAGCGTTTTCGTCTCTTTGGCATTGGAGGACTTCCAGATCCTAGCGTTTTCGTCTCTTTGGGATTGGAGGACTTCCGAATCATAGCGTTTTCGTCTCTTTGGGATTGGAGGACTTCCAAATCATAGCGGTTTTGACTCTATGGCATTGGACGAATTCCGGATCCTAGCGTTTTCATCTCTGTAGCTCTGGAGGACTTCCGGATCTTAGCGTTTTCATCTCTGTAGCCCTGGAGGACTCCCGGATAATAGCATTTTCGTCTCTTTGGGATTGGAGGACTTCCGGATCCTAGCGTTTTCGACTCTGTAGCCCTGGAGGACTTCTGGATAATAATGTTTTCGTCTCTTTGGGATTGGAGGACTTCCGTATCATAGCGTTTTCTACTCTATGGCATTGGAGGACTTCCGGATCCTAGCGTTTTCATCTCTTTGGGATTGGAGGACTTCCAAATCATAGCGTTTTCGACTCTATGGCATTGGAGGACTTCCGGATCCTAGCGTTTTCATCTCTGTAGCCCTGGAGGACTTCCGGATCACAGCGTTTTCGTCTCTTTGGCATTGGAGGACTTCCAGATCCTAGCATTTTCGTCTCTTTGGAATTGGAGGACTTCCGAATCATAGCGTTTTCGTCTCTTTGGGATTGGAGGACTTCCGAATCATAGCGTTTTCGTCTCTATGGCATTGGAGGACTTCCAGATCCTAGCGTTTTCGTCTCTTTGGGATTGGAGGACTTCCAAATCATAGCGTTTTCGTCTCTTTGGAATTGGAGGACTTCCAAATCATAGCGTTTTTGACTCTATGGCATTGGAGGACTTCCGGATCCCAGCGTTTTCATCTCTGTAGCCTTGGAGGACTTCTGGATCTTAGCGTTTTCGACTCTGTGGCATTAGAGGACTTCCGGATCCTAGCATTTTCGTTTCTTTGGGATTGGAGGACTTCCAAATCATAGCGTTTTCTACTCTATGGCATTGGAGGACTTCCAGATCCTAGCGTTTTCATCTCTGTAGCCCTGGAGGACTTCCGGATCACAGCGTTTTCGACTCTATGGTATTGGAGGACTGCTGGATCCTAGCGTTTTCGTTTCTTTGGGATTGGAGGACTTCCGGATCCTAGCGTTTTCGACTCTATGGCATTGGAGGACTCCCAGATCCTAGCGTTTTCGTCTCTTTGGGATTGGAGGACTTCCGTATCATAGCGTTTTCGTCTCTTTGGGATTGGAGGACTTCCAAATCATAGCGTTTTCGTCTCTTTGGGATTGGAGGACTTCCAAATCATAGCGTTTTCGACTCTATGGCATTGGAGGACTTCCGGATCCTAGCGTTTTCATCTCTATGGCATTGGAGGACTTCCGAATCCTAGCGTTTTCGTCTCTGTAGCCCTGGAGGACTTCCGGATAACAGCGTTTTCGTCTCTTTAGGATTGGAGGACTTCCGGATCCTAGCGTTTTCGACTCTATGGTATTGGAGGACTGCTGGATCCTAGCGTTTTCGTCTCTTTGGGATTGGAGGACTTCCGGATCCTAGCGTTTTCGACTCTATGGCATTGGAGGACTCCCAGATCCTAGCGTTTTCGTCTCTGCAGCCCTGGAGGACTTCCGTATCATAGCGTTTTCATCTCTATGGCATTGGAGGACTTCCAGATCCTAGCGTTTTCGTCTCTTTGGGATTGGAGGACTTCCCGATCCTAGCGTTTTCATCTCTGTAGCCCTGGAGGACTTCCGGATAACAGCGTTTTCATCTCTTTAGGATTGGAGGACTTCCGGATCCTAGCTTTTTCGACTCTATGGTATTGGAGGACTGCTGGATCCTAGCGTTTTGGTCTCTTTGGGATTGGAGGACTTCCGGATCCTAGCGTTTTCGTCTCTGTAGCCCTGGAGGACTTCCGGATCCTAGCGTTTTCGACTCTGTAGCCCTGGAGGACTTCCAGATCCTAGCGTTTTTGTCTCTTTGGGTTTGGAGGACTTCCGGATCCTAGCGTTTTCGTCTCTATGGCATTGAAGGACTTCCGGACCCTAGAGTTTTCGTCTCTGTAGCCCCGGAGGACTTCCCGATCATAGAGTTTTTTGGGATTGTTTTGGGTTTCGGTAGTTGTTATGGCAGTTTTTAAAGTTTGGGGGGTTTGTTTGTTTCTGTGTTGTGATTCCTTTTTCTGTTTTTTAGTGTTTTAGTTTGTTAGGTGTAGTTCTTTGTTTAGGAATGTTTGGTGATTTGTTTAGGGAGCATGTTTGTGTAATTTTTGATTCTGATTGGCTATTGTTTTGTTTTCATTTTGGGTTAGGAGTGGGTTGAGTAAGGTGTAGTTTAGGTTTTCATGAAATGGTAGAATAGGTGGAGTTGTGTAGTGGGAGGGGTGGGTTTCTAGGAGAAATTAAAAAAATGACAAATAAAAACTCTGGTGCAGCTGTAGAAAATGGTTTGCTCCCTGGGAGAATTTTATTTTTTCAAGTTTTGTTTCTTTTATTTTAGTTGCTCCCAGGGAGTATGCTATTTTCTACTGCTGGTTTAAGACGCCGAAGCCTAAGCCTAACCCCTAAGCCTAAGCCTAACCCCTAAGCCTAAGACTAAGCCTAAGCCTAAGCTTAACCCCCTAAGCCTAAGCCTAACCTTTAAGCCTAAGCCTTAGCCCTAAGCCTAACCCCTACTCCTAAGCCTAAGCCTAAGGCTAACCCTTAAACCTAAGCCTAAGCCTAAGCCTAAGCTTAACCCCTAAGCCTAAGCCTAAGACCAAGCCTAAGCCTAACCTTTAAGCCTAAGCCTTAGCCCTAAGCCTAAGCCTAACCCCTACGCCTAAGCCTAACCCTTACGCCTAAGCCTAACCCCTAAGCCTAACCGTAACCCTAAGGCTAATCCCTAAACCTAAGCCTAAGCCTAACCCCTAAACCTAAGCCTAAGCCTAAACCTAAGCCTAAACTCTAAGGCTAACCCTTAAGCCTAAGCCTAAGCCTAAGCAGAACCCCTAAGCTTAAGCTTAATCCCTAATCCTAAACCTAAACCTAAACCCTAAGCCTAAACCTAAGCCTAAGGCTAAGTAGCAGCCTAGCTCTAAGTGTAACCTCTAAGCTGGAGCCTAAGCCTAAGCCTGGCCCTGACCCTAGCTGTAAGTCCTAAGCCCTAAGGCGTGTGTTGAGGTCGTTTGTGGGCGGAATCTGTCCGGTTATGGCGTTGGGAGGTCACTTCCGGTCAAGGGGAGGTCACTTCCGGTCAAGGGGTGGCCAAAGCCGGTCTTAGGACAGCACTTGCGGGAAAATGGCAGTCACTTCCGCTCTAGCAGTGGTCCCTTCTGGTCTTGGCACAGCACTTCCGGGAACATGGTGGGCACTTGCGGTCCCGGGGTGCTGCTGGGAGATCCGCTTTTGCTAAAAAGGAGCTCACTTCCGCTGTTGGGAAGTCGCTTCCGGTGTTCTGCGAGTTAGTTCCGGTGGTTCGGGGGTTACTTCCGGTCAGAAGATGTGGATTTCCAGCGCTTAAAGTTGCTTTCCGGCGTTCAGGGGCGTTTCCGGGGTGTTTTTTGTTCGCTTCCGGTCAATTTCTGGGCATTTCCGGTTTCGTTGGAGGACTTTCCGGGTCCTAGAGCGCCCGTCTCGATGGTCTTGGAGGACTTTCCGGGTCCTAGAGCGTCCGTCTCGATGGTCTTGGAGGACTTCCGGGTGCTAGAGCGTCTGTCTCGATGGTCTTGGAGGACTTCCGGGAGCTAGTCCGCCCGTCTCTATGGTCTTGGAGGACTTCCGGGAGCTAGACCGCCCGTCTCTATGGTCTTGGAGTACTTCCGGGAGCTAGACCGCCCGTCTCTATGGTCTTGGAGGACTTCCGGGAGCTACACCGTCCGTCTCTATGGTCTTGGAGGACTTCCGGGTGCTAGACCGTCCGTCTCTATGGTCTTGGAGGACTTCCGGATCCTCGCTTTTTCGACTCTATGGTATTGGAGGACTGCTGGATCCTAGCGTTTTCGTCTCTTTGGGATTGGAGGACTTCCAAATCATAGCGTTTTCGACTCTATGGCATTGGAGGACTTCCGGATCCTAGCGTTTTCGTCTCTTTGGGATTGGAGGACTTCCAAATCATAGCGTTTTCGACTCTATGGCATTGGAGGACTTCCGGATCCTAGCGTTTTCGTCCCTTTGGGATTGGAGGACGTCCGGATCCTAGCTTTTTCATCTCTGTAGCTCTGGAGGACTTCCGGATCTTAGCGTTTTCATCTCTGTAGCCCTGGAGGACTCCCGGATAATAGCATTTTCGTCTCTTTGGGATTGGAGGACTTCCGGATCCTAGCGTTTTCGACTCTGTAGCCCTGGAGGACTTCTGGATAATAATGTTTTCGTCTCTTTGGGATTGGAGGACTTCCGGATCCTAGCGTTTTCGTCTCTTTGGGATTGGAGGACTTCCAAATCATAGCGTTTTCGACTCTATGGCATTGGAGGACTTCCGGATCCTAGCGTTTTCATCTCTGTAGCCCTGCAGGACTTCCGGATCCCAGCGTTTTCGTCTCTTTGGCATTGGAGGACTTCCAGATCCTAGCGTTTTCGTCTCTTTGGGATTGGAGGACTTCCGAATCATAGCGTTTTCGTCTCTTTGGGATTGGAGGACTTCCAAATCATAGCGTTTTCGTCTCTTTGGGATTGGAGGACTTCCGAATCATAGCGTTTTCGTCTCTTTGGGATTGGAGGACTTCCAAATCATAGCGTTTTCGTCTCTTTGGGATTGGAGGACTTCCAAATCATAGCGTTTTCGACTCTATGGCATTGGAGGACTTCCGGATCCTAGCGTTTTCATCTCTGTAGCCCTGCAGGACTTCCGGATCACAGCGTTTTCATCTCTTTAGGATTGGAGGACTTCCGGATCCTAGCTTTTTCGACTCTATGGTATTGGAGGACTGCTGGATCCTAGCGTTTTCGTCTCTTTGGGATTGGAGGACTTCCGGATCCTAGCGTTTTCGACTCTATGGCATTGGAGGACTCCCAGATCCTAGCGTTTTCGTCTCTGCAGCCCTGGAGGACTTCCGTATCATAGCGTTTTCATCTCTATGGCATTGGAGGACTTCCGGATCCTAGCGTTTTCGTCTCTTTGGGATTGGAGGACTTCCGAATCATAGCGTTTTCGTCTCTTTGGGATTGGAGGACTTCCAAATCATAGCGTTTTCGACTCTATGGCATTGGAGGACTTCCGGATCCCAGCGTTTTCATCTCTGTAGCCCTGGAGGACTTCCGGATCTTAGCGTTTTCGACTCTGTGGCATTGGAGGACTTCCGGATCCTAGCATTTTCGTTTCTTTGGGATTGGAGGACTTCCAAATCATAGCGTTTTCGTCTCTTTGGGATTGGAGGACTTCCGAATCATAGCGTTTTCGTCTCTTTGGGATTGGAGGACTTCCAAATCCTAGCGTTTTCGACTCTGTAGCCCTGGAGGACTTCTGGATAATAATGTTTTCGTCTCTTTGGGATTGGAGGACTTCCGGATCCTAGCGTTTTCGTCTCTTTGGGATTGGAGGACTTCCAAATCATAGCGTTTTCGACTCTATGGCATTGGAGGACTTCCGGATCCTAGCGTTTTCATCTCTGTAGCCCTGCAGGACTTCCGGATCCCAGCGTTTTCGTCTCTTTGGCATTGGAGGACTTCCAGATCCTAGCGTTTTCGTCTCTTTGGGATTGGAGGACTTCCGAATCATAGCGTTTTCGTCTCTTTGGGATTGGAGGACTTCCAAATCATAGCGTTTTCGTCTCTTTGGGATTGGAGGACTTCCGAATCATAGCGTTTTCGTCTCTTTGGGATTGGAGGACTTCCAAATCATAGCGTTTTCGTCTCTTTGGGATTGGAGGACTTCCAAATCATAGCGTTTTCGACTCTATGGCATTGGAGGACTTCCGGATCCTAGCGTTTTCATCTCTGTAGCCCTGCAGGACTTCCGGATCACAGCGTTTTCATCTCTTTAGGATTGGAGGACTTCCGGATCCTAGCTTTTTCGACTCTATGGTATTGGAGGACTGCTGGATCCTAGCGTTTTCGTCTCTTTGGGATTGGAGGACTTCCGGATCCTAGCGTTTTCGACTCTATGGCATTGGAGGACTCCCAGATCCTAGCGTTTTCGTCTCTGCAGCCCTGGAGGACTTCCGTATCATAGCGTTTTCATCTCTATGGCATTGGAGGACTTCCGGATCCTAGCGTTTTCGTCTCTTTGGGATTGGAGGACTTCCGAATCATAGCGTTTTCGTCTCTTTGGGATTGGAGGACTTCCAAATCATAGCGTTTTCGACTCTATGGCATTGGAGGACTTCCGGATCCCAGCGTTTTCATCTCTGTAGCCCTGGAGGACTTCCGGATCTTAGCGTTTTCGACTCTGTGGCATTGGAGGACTTCCGGATCCTAGCATTTTCGTTTCTTTGGGATTGGAGGACTTCCAAATCATAGCGTTTTCGTCTCTTTGGGATTGGAGGACTTCCGAATCATAGCGTTTTCGTCTCTTTGGGATTGGAGGACTTCCAAATCATAGCGTTTTCGTCTCTTTGGGATTGGAGGACTTCCAAATCATAGCGTTTTCGACTCTATGGCATTGGAGGACTTCCGGATCCTAGCGTTTTCATCTCTGTAGCCCTGCAGGACTTCCGGATCACAGCGTTTTCATCTCTTTAGGATTGGAGGACTTCCGGATCCTAGCTTTTTCGACTCTATGGTATTGGAGGACTGCTGGATCCTAGCGTTTTCGTCTCTTTGGGATTGGAGGACTTCCGGATCCTAGCGTTTTCGACTCTATGGCATTGGAGGACTCCCAGATCCTAGCGTTTTCGTCTCTGCAGCCCTGGAGGACTTCCGTATCATAGCGTTTTCATCTCTATGGCATTGGAGGACTTCCGGATCCTAGCGTTTTCGTCTCTTTGGGATTGGAGGACTTCCGAATCATAGCGTTTTCGTCTCTTTGGGATTGGAGGACTTCCAAATCATAGCGTTTTCGACTCTATGGCATTGGAGGACTTCCGGATCCCAGCGTTTTCATCTCTGTAGCCCTGGAGGACTTCCGGATCTTAGCGTTTTCGACTCTGTGGCATTGGAGGACTTCCGGATCCTAGCATTTTCGTTTCTTTGGGATTGGAGGACTTCCAAATCATAGCGTTTTCGTCTCTTTGGGATTGGAGGACTTCCGGATCCTAGCGTTTTCATCTCTGTAGCCCTGCAGGACCTCCGGATCACAGCGTTTTCGTCTCTTTGGCATTGGAGGACTTCCAGATCCTAGCGTTTTCGTCTCTTTGGGATTGGAGGACTTCCGAATCATAGCGTTTTTGTCTCTTTGGGATTGGAGGACTTCCAAATCATAGCGTTTTCGTCTCTTTGGGATTGGAGGACTTCCAAATCATAGCGTTTTCGACTCTATGGCATTGGAGGACGTCCGGATCCTAGCGTTTTCATCTCTATGGCATTGGAGGACTTCCGAATCCTAGCGTTTTCGTCTCTGTAGCCCTGGAGGACTTCCGGATAACAGCGTTTTCATCTCTTTAGGATTGGAGGACTTCCGGATCCTAGCTTTTTCGACTCTATGGTATTGGAGGACTGCTGGATCCTAGCGTTTTGGTCTCTTTGGGATTGGAGGACTTCCGGATCCTAGCGTTTTCGACTCTATGGCATTGGAGGACTCCCAGATCCTAGCGTTTTCGTCTCTGCAGCCCTGGAGGACTTCCAAATCATAGCGTTTTCATCTCTATGGCATTGGAGGACTTCCGGATCCTAGCGTTTTCGTCTCTTTGGGATTGGAGGACTTCCGAATCATAGCGTTTTCGTCTCTTTGGGATTGGAGGACTTCCAAATCATAGCGTTTTCGACTCTATGGCATTGGAGGACTTCCGGATCCCAGCGTTTTCATCTCTGTAGCCCTGGAGGACTTCCGGATCTTAGCGTTTTCGACTCTGTGGCATTGGAGGACTTCCGGATCCTAGCATTTTCGTTTCTTTGGGATTGGAGGACTTCCAAATCATAGCGTTTTCGACTCTATGGCATTGGAGGACTTCCGGATCCTAGCGTTTTCATCTCTGTAGCCCTGCAGGACCTCCGGATCACAGCGTTTTTGTCTCTTTGGGTTTGGAGGACTTCCAGATCCTAGCGTTTTCGTCTCTTTGGGATTGGAGGACTTCCGAATCATAGCGTTTTTGTCTCTTTGGGATTGGAGGACTTCCAAATCATAGCGTTTTCGTCTCTTTGGGATTGGAGGACTTCCAAATCATAGCGTTTTCGACTCTATGGCATTGGAGGACGTCCGGATCCTAGCGTTTTCATCTCTATGGCATTGGAGGACTTCCGAATCCTAGCGTTTTCGTCTCTGTAGCCCTGGAGGACTTCCGGATAACAGCGTTTTCATCTCTTTAGGATTGGAGGACTTCCGGATCCTAGCTTTTTCGACTCTATGGTATTGGTGGACTGCTGGATCCTAGCGTTTTGGTCTCTTTGGGATTGGAGGAGTTCCGGATCCTAGCGTTTTCGACTCTATGGCATTGGAGGACTTCCAGATCCTAGCGTTTTCGTCTCTGCAGCCCTGGAGGACTTCCGTATCATAGCGTTTTCATCTCTATGGCATTGGAGGACTTCCAGATCCTAGCGTTTTCGTCTCTTTGGGATTGGAGGACTTCCCGATCCTAGCGTTTTCATCTCTGTAGCCCTGGAGGACTTCCGCATAATAGTGTTTTTGTCTCTTTGGCATTGGAGGACTTCCGGATCCAGGCGTTTTCGTCTCTGTAGCCCTGGAGGACTTCCGGATCCGAGCGTTTTCGACTCTGTAGCCCTGGAGGACTTCCAGATCCTAGCGTTTTTGTCTCTTTGGGTTTGGAGGACTTCCGGATCCTAGCGTTATCGTCTCTATGGCATTGGAGGACTTCCGGATCTCAGCGTTTTCATCTCTGTAGCCCTGGAGGACTTCCAGATCGTAGCGTTCTCATCTCTTTGGGATTGGAGGACTTCCGGATCCTAGCGTTTTTGTCTCTCTGGCATTGGAGGACTTCCGGATCATAGTGTTTTCATCGCTATGGCATTGGAGGACTTCCGGGTCATAGCATTTTCATCTCTGTAGCCCTGGAGGACTTCCGGATAATAGCGTCTGCGTCTCTTTGGGATTGGAGGACTTCCAGATCCTAGCGTTTTCGTCTCTTTGGGATTGGAGGACTTCCAGATCCTAGCGTTATCGTCTCTATGGCATTGGAGGACTTCCGGATCCTAGCGTTTTCATCGCTATGGCATTGGAGGACTTCCGGATCTTAGTGTTTTTCGTCTCTGTAGCCCTGGAGGACTTCCGGATCATAGCGTTTTCATCTCTACGGCATTGGAGGACCTCCCGATCCTTGAGGTTTTGTCTCTCTGGCATTGGAGGGCTTCCGGATCCTAGCATTTTCGTCTCTATGGCATTGAAGGACTTCCGGACCCTAGAGTTTTCGTCTCTGTAGCCCTGGAGGACTTCCCGATCATAGAGTTTTTCGGGATTGTTTTGGGTTTCGGTAGTTGTTATGGCGGTTTTTAAAGTTTGGGGGGTTTGTTTGTTTCTGTGTTGTGATTCCTTTTTCTGTTTTTTAGTGTTTTAGTTTGTTAGGTGTAGTTCTTTGTTTAGGAATGTTTGGTGATTTGTTTAGGGAGCATGTTTGTGTAATTTTTGATTCTGATTGGCTATTGTTTTGTTTTCATTTTGGGTTAGGAGTGGGTTGAGTAAGGTATAGTTTAGGTTTTCATGAAATGGTAGAATAGGTGGAGTTGTGTAGTGGGAGGGGTGGGTTTCTAGGAGAAATTAAAAAAATGACAAATAAAAACTCTGGTGCAGCTGTAGAAAATGGTTTGCTCCCTGGGAGAATTTTATTTTTTCAAGTTTTGTTTCTTTTATTTTAGTTGCTCCCAGGGAGTATGCTATTTTCTACTGCTGGTTTAAGACGCCGAAGCCTAAGCCTAACCCCTAAGCCTAAGCCTAACCCCTAAGCCTAAGACTAAGCCTAAGCCTAAGCTTAACCCCCTAAGCCTAAGCCTAACCTTTAAGCCTAAGCCTTAGCCCTAAGCCTAACCCCTACTCCTAAGCCTAAGCCTAAGCCTAAGGCTAACCCTTAAACCTAAGCCTAAGCCTAAGCCTAAGCTTAACCCCTAAGCCTAAGCCTAAGACCAAGCCTAAGCCTAACCTTTAAGCCTAAGCCTTAGCCCTAAGCCTAAGCCTAACCCCTACGCCTAAGCCTAACCCTTACGCCTAAGCCTAACCCCTAAGCCTAACCGTAACCCTAAGGCTAATCCCTAAACCTAAGCCTAAGCCTAACCCCTAAACCTAAGCCTAAGCCTAAGGCTAAGCCTAAGCCTAAACCTAAGCCTAAACTCTAAGGCTAACCCTTAAGCCTAAGCCTAAGCCTAAGCAGAACCCCTAAGCTTAAGCTTAATCCCTAATCCTAAACCTAAGCCTAAACCCTAAGCCTAAACCTAAGCCTAAGGCTAAGTAGCAGCCTAGCTCTAAGTGTAACCTCTAAGCTGGAGCCTAAGCCTAAGCCTGGCCCTGACCCTAGCTGTAAGTCCTAAGCCCTAAGGCGTGTGTTGAGGTCGTTTGTGGGCGGAATCTGTCCGGTTATGGCGTTGGGAGGTCACTTCCGGTCAAGGGGAGGTCACTTCCGGTCAAGGGGTGGCCAAAGCCGGTCTTAGGACAGCACTTGCGGGAAAATGGCAGTCACTTCCGCTCTAGCAGTGGTCCCTTCTGGTCTTGGCACAGCACTTCCGGGAACATGGTGGGCACTTGCGGTCCCGGGGTGCTGCTGGGAGATCCGCTTTTGCTAAAAAGGAGCTCACTTCCGCTGTTGGGAAGTCGCTTCCGGTGTTCTGCGAGTTAGTTCCGGTGGTTCGGGGGTTACTTCCGCTCAGAAGATGTGGATTTCCAGCGCTTAAAGTTGCTTTCCGGCGTTCAGGGGCGTTTCGGGGTGTTTTTTGTTCGCTTCCGGTCAATTTCTGGGCATTTCCGGTTTCGTTGGAGGACTTTCCGGGTCCTAGAGCGCCCGTCTCGATGGTCTTGGAGGACTTTCCGGGTCCTAGAGCGTCCGTCTCGATGGTCTTGGAGGACTTCCGGGAGCTAGACCGTCCGTCTCGATGGTCTTGGAGGACTTCCGGGAGCTAGTCCGCCCGTCTCTATGGTCTTGGAGGACTTCCGGGAGCTAGACCGCCCGTCTCTATGGTCTTGGAGGACTTCCGGGAGCTAGACCGCCCGTCTCTATGGTCTTGGAGGACTTCCGGGAGCTACACCGTCCGTCTCTATGGTCTTGGAGGACTTCCGGGTGCTAGACCGCCCGTCTCTATGGTCTTGGAGGACTTCCGGGAGCTAGACCGCCCGTCTCTATGGTCTTGGAGGACTTCCGGGAGCTAGACCGCCCGTCTCTATGGTCTTGGAGGACTTCCGGGAGCTAGACCGTCCGTCTCTATGGTCTTGGAGGACTTCCGGGTGCTAGACCGTCCGTCTCTATGGTCTTGGAGGACTTCCGGATCCTCGCTTTTTCGACTCTATGGTATTGGAGGACTTCCAAATCATAGCGTTTTCGTCTCTTTGGGATTGGAGGACTTCCAAATCATAGCGTTTTCGACTCTATGGCATTGGAGGACTTCCGGATCCTAGCGTTTTCGTCTCTTTGGGATTGGAGGACTTCCAAATCATAGCGTTTTCGACTCTATGGCATTGGAGGACTTCCGGATCCTAGCGTTTTCATCCCTTTGGGATTGGAGGACGTCCGGATCCTAGCTTTTTCGACTCTATGGCATTGGAGGACTTCCGAATCCTAGCGTTTTCACCTCTGTAGCTCTGGAGGACTTCCGGATCTTAGCGTTTTCATCTCTGTAGCCCTGGAGGACTCCCGGATAATAGCATTTTCGTCTCTTTGGGATTGGAGGACTTCCGGATCCTGGCGTTTTCGACTCTGTAGCCCTGGAGGACTTCTGGATAATAATGTTTTCGTCTCTTTGGGATTGGAGGACTTCCGGATCATAGCGTTTTCGTCTCTATGGCATTGGAGGACTTCCAGATCCTAGCGTTTTCGTCTCTTTGGGATTGGAGGACTTCCAAATCATAGCGTTTTCGTCTCTTTGGAATTGGAGGACTTCCAAATCATAGCGTTTTCGACTCTATGGCATTGGAGGACGTCCGGATCCTAGCGTTTTCATCTCTATGGCATTGGAGGACTTCCGGATCACAGCGTTTTCGTCTCTTTGGCATTGGAGGACTTCCAGATCCTAGCGTTTTCGTCTCTTTGGGATTGGAGGACTTCCGAATCATAGCGTTTTCGTCTCTTTGGGATTGGAGGACTTCCAAATCATAGCGTTTTCGTCTCTTTGGGATTGGAGGACTTCCAAATCATAGCGTTTTCGTCTCTTTGGGATTGGAGGACTTCCAAATCATAGCGTTTTCGACTCTATGGCATTGGAGGACGTCCGGATCCTAGCGTTTTCATCTCTATGGCATTGGAGGACTTCCGAATCCTAGCGTTTTCGTCTCTGTAGCCCTGGAGGACTTCCGGATAACAGCATTTTCATCTCTTTAGGATTGGAGGACTTCCGGATCCTAGATTTTTCGACTCTATGGTATTGGAGGACTGCTGGATCCTAGCGTTTTCGTCTCTTTGGGATTGGAGGACTTCCGGATCCTAGCGTTTTCGACTCTATGGCATTGGAGGACTCCCAGATCCTAGCGTTTTCGTCTCTGCAGCCCTGGAGGACTTCCAAATCATAGCGTTTTCATCTCTATGGCATTGGAGGACTTCCGGATCCTAGCGTTTTCGTCTCTTTGGGATTGGAGGACTTCCGAATCATAGCGTTTTCGACTCTATGGCATTGGAGGACTTCCAGATCCTAGCGTTTTCGTCTCTTTGGGATTGGAGGACTTCCAAATCATAGCGTTTTCGACTCTATGGCATTGGAGGACTTCCGGACCCTAGAGTTTTCGTCTCTGTAGCCCTGGAGGACTTCCCGATCATAGAGTTTTTCGGGATTGTTTTGGGTTTCGGTAGTTGTTATGGCGGTTTTTAAAGTTTGGGTGGTTTGTTTGTTTCTGTGTTGTGATTCCTTTTTCTGTTTTTTAGTGTTTTAGTTTGTTAGGTGTAGTTCTTTGTTTAGGAATGTTTGGTGATTTGTTTAGGGAGCATGTTTGTGTAATTTTTGATTCTGATTGGCTATTGTTTTGTTTTCATTTTGGGTTAGGAGTGGGTTGAGTAAGGTATAGTTTAGGTTTTCATGAAATGGTAGAATAGGTGGAGTTGTGTAGTGGGAGGGGTGGGTTTCTAGGAGAAATTAAAAAAATGACAAATAAAAACTCTGGTGCAGCTGTAGAAAATGGTTTGCTCCCTGGGAGAATTTTATTTTTTCAAGTTTTGTTTCTTTTATTTTAGTTGCTCCCAGGGAGTATGCTATTTTCTACTGCTGGTTTAAGACGCCGAAGCCTAAGCCTAACCCCTAAGCCTAAGCCTAACCCCTAAGCCTAAGACTAAGCCTAAGCCTAAGCTTAACCCCCTAAGCCTAAGCCTAACCTTTAAGCCTAAGCCTTAGCCCTAAGCCTAACCCCTACTCCTAAGCCTAAGCCTAAGCCTAAGGCTAACCCTTAAACCTAAGCCTAAGCCTAAGCCTAAGCTTAACCCCTAAGCCTAAGCCTAAGACCAAGCCTAAGCCTAACCTTTAAGCCTAAGCCTAACCCCTACGCCTAAGCCTAACCCCTACGCCTAAGCCTAACCCTTACGCCTAAGCCTAACCCCTAAGCCTAACCGTAACCCTAAGGCTAATCCCTAAACCTAAGCCTAAGCCTAACCCCTAAACCTAAGCCTAAGCCTAAGGCTAAGCCTAAGCCTAAACCTAAGCCTAAACTCTAAGGCTAACCCTTAAGCCTAAGCCTAAGCCTAAGCAGAACCCCTAAGCTTAAGCTTAATCCCTAATCCTAAACCTAAGCCTAAACCCTAAGCCTAAACCTAAGCCTAAGGCTAAGTAGCAGCCTAGCTCTAAGTGTAACCTCTAAGCTGGAGCCTAAGCCTAAGCCTGGCCCTGACCCTAGCTGTAAGTCCTAAGCCCTAAGGCGTGTGTTGAGGTCGTTTGTGGGCGGAATCTGTCCGGTTATGGCGTTGGGAGGTCACTTCCGGTCAAGGGGAGGTCACTTCCGGTCAAGGGGTGGCCAAAGCCGGTCTTAGGACAGCACTTGCGGGAAAATGGCAGTCACTTCCGCTCTAGCAGTGGTCCCTTCTGGTCTTGGCACAGCACTTCCGGGAACATGGTGGGCACTTGCGGTCCCGGGGTGCTGCTGGGAGATCCGCTTTTGCTAAAAAGGAGCTCACTTCCGCTGTTGGGAAGTCGCTTCCGGTGTTCTGCGAGTTAGTTCCGGTGGTTCGGGGGTTACTTCCGGTCAGAAGATGTGGATTTCCAGCGCTTAAAGTTGCTTTCCGGCGTTCAGGGGCGTTTCCGGGGTGTTTTTTGTTCGCTTCCGGTCAATTTCTGGGCATTTCCGGTTTCGTTGGAGGACTTTCCGGGTCCTAGAGCGCCCGTCTCGATGGTCTTGGAGGACTTTCCGGGTCCTAGAGCGTCCGTCTCGATGGTCTTGGAGGACTTCCGGGTGCTAGACCGTCCGTCTCGATGGTCTTGGAGGACTTCCGGGAGCTAGTCCGCCCGTCTCTATGGTCTTGGAGGACTTCCGGGAGCTAGACCGCCCGTCTCTATGGTCTTGGAGGACTTCCGGGAGCTAGACCGCCCGTCTCTATGGTCTTGGAGGACTTCCGGGAGCTAGACAGCCCATCTCTATGGTCTTGGAGGACTTCCGGGAGCTACACCGTCCGTCTCTATGGTCTTGGAGGACTTCCGGGTGCTAGACCGTCCGTCTCTATGGTCTTGGAGGACTTCCGGGTGCTAGACCGTCCGTCTCTATGGTCTTGGAGGACTTCCGGATCCTCGCTTTTTCGACTCTATGGTATTGGAGGACTGCTGGATCCTCGCTTTTTCGTCTCTTTGGGATTGGAGGACTTCCAAATCATAGCGTTTTCGACTCTATGGCATTGGAGGACTTCCGGATCCTAGCGTTTTCGTCTCTTTGGGATTGGAGGACTTCCAAATCATAGCGTTTTCGACTCTATGGCATTGGAGGACTTCCGGATCCTAGCGTTTTCGTCCCTTTGGGATTGGAGGACGTCCGGATCCTAGCTTTTTCGACTCTATGGCATTGGAGGACTTCCGAATCCTAGCGTTTTCATCTCTGTAGCTCTGGAGGACTTCCGGATCTTAGCGTTTTCATCTCTGTAGCCCTGGAGGACTCCCGGATAATAGCATTTTCGTCTCTTTGGGATTGGAGGACTTCCGGATCCTAGCGTTTTCGACTCTGTAGCCCTGGAGGACTTCTGGATAATAATGTTTTCGTCTCTTTGGGATTGGAGGACTTCCGGATCCTAGCGTTTTCGTCTCTTTGGGATTGGAGGACTGCTGGATCCTAGCCTTTTCGTCTCTTTGGGATTGGAGGACTTCCGTATCATAGCGTTTTCGTCTCTTTGGGATTGGAGGACTTCCGAATCATAGCGTTTTCGACTCTATGGCATTGGAGGACTTCCAAATCATAGCGTTTTCGTCTCTTTGGGATTGGAGGACTTCCAAATCATAGCGTTTTCGACTCTATGGCATTGGAGGACGTCCGGATCCTAGCGTTTTCATCTCTATGGCATTGGAGGACTTCCGGATCACAGCGTTTTCGTCTCTTTGGCATTGGAGGACTTCCAGATCCTAGCGTTTTCGTCTCTTTGGGATTGGAGGACTTCCGAATCATAGCGTTTTCGTCTCTTTGGGATTGGAGGACTTCCAAATCATAGCGTTTTCGTCTCTTTGGGATTGGAGGACTTCCAAATCATAGCGTTTTCGTCTCTTTGGGATTGGAGGACTTCCAAATCATAGCGTTTTCGACTCTATGGCATTGGAGGACGTCCGGATCCTAGCGTTTTCATCTCTATGGCATTGGAGGACTTCCGAATCCTAGCGTTTTCGTCTCTGTAGCCCTGGAGGACTTCCGGATAACAGCGTTTTCATCTCTTTAGGATTGGAGGACTTCCGGATCCTAGCTTTTTCGACTCTATGGTATTGGAGGACTGCTGGATCCTAGCGTTTTCGTCTCTTTGGGATTGGAGGACTTCCGGATCCTAGCGTTTTCGACTCTATGGCATTGGAGGACTCCCAGATCCTAGCGTTTTCGTCTCTGCAGCCCTGGAGGACTTCCGTATCATAGCGTTTTCATCTCTATGGCATTGGAGGACTTCCGGATCCTAGCGTTTTCGTCTCTTTGGGATTGGAGGACTTCCGAATCATAGCGTTTTCGTCTCTTTGGGATTGGAGGACTTCCAAATCATAGCGTTTTCGACTCTATGGCATTGGAGGACTTCCAGATCCTAGCGTTTTCGTCTCTTTGGGATTGGAGGACTTCCAAATCATAGCGTTTTCGACTCTATGGCATTGGAGGACTTCCGGATCCTAGCGTTTTCGTCTCTTTGGGATTGGAGGACTTCCAAATCATAGCGTTTTCGACTCTGTGGTATTGGAGGACTGCTGGATCCTAGCGTTTTCGTCTCTTTGGCATTGGAGGACTTCCGTATCATAGCGTTTTCGTCTCTTTGGAATTGGAGGACTTCCAAATCATAGCGTTTTCGACTCTATGGCATTGGAGGACTTCCGGATCCCAGCGTTTTCATCTCTGTAGCCCTGGAGGACTTCCGGATCTTAGCGTTTTCGACTCTGTGGCATTGGAGGACTTCCGGATCCTAGCATTTTCGTTTCTTTGGGATTGGAGGACTTCCAAATCATAGCGTTTTCGACTCTATGGCATTGGAGGACTTCCGGATCCTAGCGTTTTCATCTCTGTAGCCCTGCAGGACTTCCAGATCCTAGCGTTTTCATCTCTTTGGGATTGGAGGACTTCCAAATCATAGCGTTTTCGACTCTATGGCATTGGAGGACTTCCGGATCCTAGCGTTTTCATCTCTGTAGCCCTGCAGGACTTCCGGATCACAGCGTTTTCGTCTCTTTGGCATTGGAGGACTTCCAGATCCTAGCGTTTTCGTCTCTTTGGGATTGGAGGACTTCCGAATCATAGCGTTTTCGTCTCTTTGGGATTGGAGGACTTCCAAATCATAGCGTTTTCGTCTCTTTGGGATTGGAGGACTTCCAAATCATAGCGTTTTTGTCTCTCTGGCATTGGAGGACTTCCGGATCATAGTGTTTTCATCGCTATGGCATTGGAGGACTTCCGGGTCATAGCATTTTCATCTCTGTAGCCCTGGAGGACTTCCGGATAATAGCGTCTGCGTCTCTTTGGGATTGGAGGACTTCCAGATCCTAGCGTTTTCGTCTCTTTGGGATTGGAGGACTTCCAGATCCTAGCGTTATCGTCTCTATGGCATTGGAGGACTTCCGGATCCTAGCGTTTTCATCGCTATGGCATTGGAGGACTTCCGGATCTTAGTGTTTTTCGTCTCTGTAGCCCTGGAGGACTTCCGGATCATAGCGTTTTCATCTCTACGGCATTGGAGGACCTCCCGATCCTTGAGGTTTTGTCTCTCTGGCATTGGAGGGCTTCCGGATCCTAGCATTTTCGACTCTATGGCATTGGAGGACTTCCGGACCCTAGAGTTTTCGTCTCTGTAGCCCCGGAGGACTTCCCGATCATAGAGTTTTTTGGGATTGTTTTGGGTTTCGGTAGTTGTTATGGCGGTTTTTAAAGTTTGGGGGGTTTGTTTGTTTCTGTGTTGTGATTCCTTTTTCTGTTTTTTAGTGTTTTAGTTTGTTAGGTGTAGTTCTTTGTTTAGGAATGTTTGGTGATTTGTTTAGGGAGCATGTTTGTGTAATTTTTGATTCTGATTGGCTATTGTTTTGTTTTCATTTTGGGTTAGGAGTGGGTTGAGTAAGGTGTAGTTTAGGTTTTCATGAAATGGTAGAATAGGTGGAGTTGTGTAGTGGGAGGGGTGGGTTTCTAGGAGAAATTAAAAAAATGACAAATAAAAACTCTGGTGCAGCTGTAGAAAATGGTTTGCTCCCTGGGAGAATTTTATTTTTTCAAGTTTTGTTTCTTTTATTTTAGTTGCTCCCAGGGAGTATGCTATTTTCTACTGCTGGTTTAAGACGCCGAAGCCTAAGCCTAACCCCTAAGCCTAAGCCTAACCCCTAAGCCTAAGACTAAGCCTAAGCCTAAGCTTAACCCCCTAAGCCTAAGCCTAACCTTTAAGCCTAAGCCTTAGCCCTAAGCCTAACCCCTACTCCTAAGCCTAAGCCTAAGCCTAAGGCTAACCCTTAAACCTAAGCCTAAGCCTAAGCCTAAGCTTAACCCCTAAGCCTAAGCCTAAGACCAAGCCTAAGCCTAACCTTTAAGCCTAAGCCTTAGCCCTAAGCCTAAGCCTAACCCCTACGCCTAAGCCTAACCCTTACGCCTAAGCCTAACCCCTAAGCCTAACCGTAACCCTAAGGCTAATCCCTAAACCTAAGCCTAAGCCTAACCCCTAAACCTAAGCCTAAGCCTAAGGCTAAGCCTAAGCCTAAACCTAAGCCTAAACTCTAAGGCTAACCCTTAAGCCTAAGCCTAAGCCTAAGCAGAACCCCTAAGCTTAAGCTTAATCCCTAATCCTAAACCTAAGCCTAAACCCTAAGCCTAAACCTAAGCCTAAGGCTAAGTAGCAGCCTAGCTCTAAGTGTAACCTCTAAGCTGGAGCCTAAGCCTAAGCCTGGCCCTGACCCTAGCTGTAAGTCCTAAGCCCTAAGGCGTGTGTTGAGGTCGTTTGTGGGCGGAATCTGTCCGGTTATGGCGTTGGGAGGTCACTTCCGGTCAAGGGGAGGTCACTTCCGGTCAAGGGGTGGCCAAAGCCGGTCTTAGGACAGCACTTGCGGGAAAATGGCAGTCACTTCCGCTCTAGCAGTGGTCCCTTCTGGTCTTGGCACAGCACTTCCGGGAACATGGTGGGCACTTGCGGTCCCGGGGTGCTGCTGGGAGATCCGCTTTTGCTAAAAAGGAGCTCACTTCCGCTGTTGGGAAGTCGCTTCCGGTGTTCTGCGAGTTAGTTCCGGTGGTTCGGGGGTTACTTCCGGTCAGAAGATGTGGATTTCCAGCGCTTAAAGTTGCTTTCCGGCGTTCAGGGGCGTTTCCGGGGTGTTTTTTGTTCGCTTCCGGTCAATTTCTGGGCATTTCCGGTTTCGTTGGAGGACTTTCCGGGTCCTAGAGCGCCCGTCTCGATGGTCTTGGAGGACTTTCCGGGTCCTAGAGCGTCCGTCTCGATGGTCTTGGAGGACTTCCGGGTGCTAGAGCGTCCGTCTCTATGGTCTTGGAGGACTTCCGGGTGCTAGAGCGTCCGTCTCTATGGTCTTGGAGGACTTCCGGGAGCTAGTCCGCCCGTCTCTATGGTCTTGGAGGACTTCCGGGAGCTAGACCGCCCGTCTCTATGGTCTTGGAGGACTTCCGGGAGCTAGACCGCCCGTCTCTATGGTCTTGGAGGACTTCCGGGAGCTAGACCGCCCGTCTCTATGGTCTTGGAGGACTTCCGGGAGCTAGACCGCCCGTCTCTATGGTCTTGGAGGACTTCCGGGTGCTAGACCGCCCGTCTCTATGGTCTTGGAGGACTTCCGGGAGCTAGACAGCCCATCTCTATGGTCTTGGAGGACTTCCGGGTGCTAGACCGTCCGTCTCTATGGTCTTGGAGGACTTCCGGGTGCTAGACCGTCCGTCTCTATGGTCTTGGAGGACTTCCGGATCCTCGCTTTTTCGACTCTATGGTATTGGAGGACTGCTGGATCCTAGCGTTTTCGTCTCTTTGGGATTGGAGGACTTCCAAATCATAGCGTTTTCGACTCTATGGCATTGGAGGACTTCCGGATCCTAGCGTTTTCATCTCTGTAGCCCTGCAGGACTTCCGGATCACAGCGTTTTCGTCTCTTTGGCATTGGAGGACTTCCAGATCCTAGCGTTTTCGTCTCTTTGGGATTGGAGGACTTCCGAATCATAGCGTTTTCGTCTCTTTGGGATTGGAGGACTTCCAAATCATAGCGTTTTCGTCTCTTTGGGATTGGAGGACTTCCAAATCATAGCGTTTTCGTCTCTTTGGGATTGGAGGACTTCCAAATCATAGCGTTTTCGACTCTATGGCATTGGAGGACGTCCGGATCCTAGCGTTTTCATCTCTATGGCATTGGAGGACTTCCGAATCCTAGCGTTTTCGTCTCTGTAGCCCTGGAGGACTTCCGGATAACAGCGTTTTCATCTCTTTAGGATTGGAGGACTTCCGGATCCTAGCTTTTTCGACTCTATGGTATTGGAGGACTGCTGGATCCTAGCGTTTTCGTCTCTTTGGGATTGGAGGACTTCCGGATCCTAGCGTTTTCGACTCTATGGCATTGGAGGACTCCCAGATCCTAGCGTTTTCGTCTCTGCAGCCCTGGAGGACTTCCAAATCATAGCGTTTTCATCTCTATGGCATTGGAGGACTTCCGGAGCCTAGCGTTTTCGTCTCTTTGGGATTGGAGGACTTCCGAATCATAGCGTTTTCGTCTCTTTGGGATTGGAGGACTTCCGAATCATAGCGTTTTCGTCTCTATGGCATTGGAGGACTTCCAGATCCTAGCGTTTTCGTCTCTTTGGGATTGGAGGACTTCCAAATCATAGCGTTTTCGTCTCTTTGGAATTGGAGGACTTCCAAATCATAGCGTTTTTGACTCTATGGCATTGGAGGACTTCCGGATCCCAGCGTTTTCATCTCTGTAGCCCTGGAGGACTTCTGGATCTTAGCGTTTTCGACTCTGTGGCATTAGAGGACTTCCGGATCCTAGCATTTTCGTTTCTTTGGGATTGGAGGACTTCCAAATCATAGCGTTTTCTACTCTATGGCATTGGAGGACTTCCAGATCCTAGCGTTTTCATCTCTGTAGCCCTGGAGGACTTCCGGATCACAGCGTTTTCGACTCTATGGTATTGGAGGACTGCTGGATCCTAGCGTTTTCGTTTCTTTGGGATTGGAGGACTTCCGGATCCTAGCGTTTTCGACTCTATGGCATTGGAGGACTCCCAGATCCTAGCGTTTTCGTCTCTTTGGGATTGGAGGACTTCCGTATCATAGCGTTTTCGTCTCTTTGGGATTGGAGGACTTCCAAATCATAGCGTTTTCGTCTCTTTGGGATTGGAGGACTTCCAAATCATAGCGTTTTCGACTCTATGGCATTGGAGGACTTCCGGATCCTAGCGTTTTCATCTCTATGGCATTGGAGGACTTCCGAATCCTAGCGTTTTCGTCTCTGTAGCCCTGGAGGACTTCCGGATCACAGCGTTTTCGTCTCTTTAGGATTGGAGGACTTCCGGATCCTAGCGTTTTCGACTCTATGGTATTGGAGGACTGCTGGATCCTAGCGTTTTCGTCTCTTTGGGATTGGAGGACTTCCGGATCCTAGCGTTTTCGACTCTATGGCATTGGAGGACTCCCAGATCCTAGCGTTTTCGTCTCTGCAGCCCTGGAGGACTTCCGTATCATAGCGTTTTCATCTCTATGGCATTGGAGGACTTCCAGATCCTAGCGTTTTCGTCTCTTTGGGATTGGAGGACTTCCCGATCCTAGCGTTTTCATCTCTGTAGCCCTGGAGGACTTCCGCATAATAGTGTTTTTGTCTCTTTGGCATTGGAGGACTTCCGGATCCTAGCGTTTTCGTCTCTGTAGCCCTGGAGGACTTCCGGATCCTAGCGTTTTCGACTCTGTAGCCCTGGAGGACTTCCAGATCCTAGCGTTTTTGTCTCTTTGGGTTTGGAGGACTTCCGGATCCTAGCGTTTTCGACTCTCTGGCATTGGAGGACTTCCGGATCCTAGCATTTTCGTCTCTATGGCATTGAAGGACTTCCGGACCCTAGAGTTTTCGTCTCTGTAGCCCTGGAGGACTTCCCGATCATAGAGTTTTTTGGGATTGTTTTGGGTTTCGGTAGTTGTTATGGCAGTTTTTAAAGTTTGGGGGGTTTGTTTGTTTCTGTGTTGTGATTCCTTTTTCTGTTTTTTAGTGTTTTAGTTTGTTAGGTGTAGTTCTTTGTTTAGGAATGTTTGGTGATTTGTTTAGGGAGCATGTTTGTGTAATTTTTGATTCTGATTGGCTATTGTTTTGTTTTCATTTTGGGTTAGGAGTGGGTTGAGTAAGGTGTAGTTTAGGTTTTCATGAAATGGTAGAATAGGTGGAGTTGTGTAGTGGGAGGGGTGGGTTTCTAGGAGAAATTAAAAAAATGACAAATAAAAACTCTGGTGCAGCTGTAGAAAATGGTTTGCTCCCTGGGAGAATTTTATTTTTTCAAGTTTTGTTTCTTTTATTTTAGTTGCTCCCAGGGAGTATGCTATTTTCTACTGCTGGTTTAAGACGCCGAAGCCTAAGCCTAACCCCTAAGCCTAAGCCTAACCCCTAAGCCTAAGACTAAGCCTAAGCCTAAGCTTAACCCCCTAAGCCTAAGCCTAACCTTTAAGCCTAAGCCTTAGCCCTAAGCCTAACCCCTACTCCTAAGCCTAAGCCTAAGCCTAAGGCTAACCCTTAAACCTAAGCCTAAGCCTAAGCCTAAGCTTAACCCCTAAGCCTAAGCCTAAGACCAAGCCTAAGCCTAACCTTTAAGCCTAAGCCTTAGCCCTAAGCCTAAGCCTAACCCCTACGCCTAAGCCTAACCCTTACGCCTAAGCCTAACCCCTAAGCCTAACCGTAACCCTAAGGCTAATCCCTAAACCTAAGCCTAAGCCTAACCCCTAAACCTAAGCCTAAGCCTAAGGCTAAGCCTAAGCCTAAACCTAAGCCTAAACTCTAAGGCTAACCCTTAAGCCTAAGCCTAAGCCTAAGCAGAACCCTAAGCTTAAGCTTAATCCCTAATCCTAAACCTAAGCCTAAACCCTAAGCCTAAACCTAAGCCTAAGGCTAAGTAGCAGCCTAGCTCTAAGTGTAACCTCTAAGCTGGAGCCTAAGCCTAAGCCTGGCCCTGACCCTAGCTGTAAGTCCTAAGCCCTAAGGCGTGTGTTGAGGTCGTTTGTGGGCGGAATCTGTCCGGTTATGGCGTTGGGAGGTCACTTCCGGTCAAGGGGAGGTCACTTCCGGTCAAGGGGTGGCCAAAGCCGGTCTTAGGACAGCACTTGCGGGAAAATGGCAGTCACTTCCGCTCTAGCAGTGGTCCCTTCTGGTCTTGGCACAGCACTTCCGGGAACATGGTGGGCACTTGCGGTCCCGGGGTGCTGCTGGGAGATCCGCTTTTGCTAAAAAGGAGCTCACTTCCGCTGTTGGGAAGTCGCTTCCGGTGTTCTGCGAGTTAGTTCCGGTGGTTCGGGGGTTACTTCCGCTCAGAAGATGTGGATTTCCAGCGCTTAAAGTGCTTTCCGGCGTTCAGGGGGCGTTTCCGGGGTGTTTTTTGTTCGCTTCCGGTCAATTTCTGGGCATTTCCGGTTTCGTTGGAGGACTTTCCGGGTCCTAGAGCGCCCGTCTCGATGGTCTTGGAGGACTTTCCGGGTCCTAGAGCGTCCGTCTCGATGGTCTTGGAGGACTTCCGGGTGCTAGAGCGTCCGTCTCGATGGTCTTGGAGGACTTCCGGGAGCTAGTCCGCCCGTCTCTATGGTCTTGGAGGACTTCCGGGAGCTAGACCGCCCGTCTCTATGGTCTTGGAGGACTTCCGGGAGCTAGACCGCCCGTCTCTATGGTCTTGGAGGACTTCCGGGAGCTAGACCGCCCGTCTCTATGGTCTTGGAGGACTTCCGGGAGCTAGACCGCCCATCTCTATGGTCTTGGAGGACTTCCGGGAGCTAGACCGTCCGTCTCTATGGTCTTGGAGGACTTCCGGGTGCTAGACCGTCCGTCTCTATGGTCTTGGAGGACTTCCGGATCCTCGCTTTTTCGACTCTATGGTATTGGAGGACTGCTGGATCCTAGCGTTTTCGTCTCTTTGGGATTGGAGGACTTCCAAATCATAGCGTTTTCGACTCTATGGCATTGGAGGACTTCCGGATCCTAGCGTTTTCGTCTCTTTGGGATTGGAGGACTTCCAAATCATAGCGTTTTCGACTCTATGGCATTGGAGGACTTCCGGATCCTAGCGTTTTCGTCCCTTTGGGATTGGAGGACGTCCGGATCCTAGCTTTTTCATCTCTGTAGCTCTGGAGGACTTCCGGATCTTAGCGTTTTCATCTCTGTAGCCCTGGAGGACTCCCGGATAATAGCATTTTCGTCTCTTTGGGATTGGAGGACTTCCGGATCCTAGCGTTTTCGACTCTGTAGCCCTGGAGGACTTCTGGATAATAATGTTTTCGTCTCTTTGGGATTGGAGGACTTCCGGATCCTAGCGTTTTCATCTCTGTAGCCCTGCAGGACTTCCGGATCCCAGCGTTTTCGTCTCTTTGGCATTGGAGGACTTCCAGATCCTAGCGTTTTCGTCTCTTTGGGATTGGAGGACTTCCAAATCATAGCGTTTTCGACTCTATGGCATTGGAGGACTTCCAAATCATAGCGGTTTTGACTCTATGGCATTGGACGAATTCCGGATCCTAGCGTTTTCATCTCTGTAGCTCTGGAGGACTTCCGGATCTTAGCGTTTTCATCTCTGTAGCCCTGGAGGACTCCCGGATAATAGCATTTTCGTCTCTTTGGGATTGGAGGACTTCCGGATCCTAGCGTTTTCGACTCTGTAGCCCTGGAGGACTTCTGGATAATAATGTTTTCGTCTCTTTGGGATTGGAGGACTTCCGTATCATAGCGTTTTCTACTCTATGGCATTGGAGGACTTCCGGATCCTAGCGTTTTCATCTCTTTGGGATTGGAGGACTTCCAAATCATAGCGTTTTCGACTCTATGGCATTGGAGGACTTCCGGATCCTAGCGTTTTCATCTCTGTAGCCCTGGAGGACTTCCGGATCACAGCGTTTTCGTCTCTTTGGCATTGGAGGACTTCCAGATCCTAGCATTTTCGTCTCTTTGGAATTGGAGGACTTCCGAATCATAGCGTTTTCGTCTCTTTGGGATTGGAGGACTTCCGAATCATAGCGTTTTCGTCTCTATGGCATTGGAGGACTTCCAGATCCTAGCGTTTTCGTCTCTTTGGGATTGGAGGACTTCCAAATCATAGCGTTTTCGTCTCTTTGGAATTGGAGGACTTCCAAATCATAGCGTTTTTGACTCTATGGCATTGGAGGACTTCCGGATCCCAGCGTTTTCATCTCTGTAGCCCTGGAGGACTTCTGGATCTTAGCGTTTTCGACTCTGTGGCATTAGAGGACTTCCGGATCCTAGCATTTTCGTTTCTTTGGGATTGGAGGACTTCCAAATCATAGCGTTTTCTACTCTATGGCATTGGAGGACTTCCAGATCCTAGCGTTTTCATCTCTGTAGCCCTGGAGGACTTCCGGATCACAGCGTTTTCGACTCTATGGTATTGGAGGACTGCTGGATCCTAGCGTTTTCGTTTCTTTGGGATTGGAGGACTTCCGGATCCTAGCGTTTTCGACTCTATGGCATTGGAGGACTCCCAGATCCTAGCGTTTTCGTCTCTTTGGGATTGGAGGACTTCCGTATCATAGCGTTTTCGTCTCTTTGGGATTGGAGGACTTCCAAATCATAGCGTTTTCGTCTCTTTGGGATTGGAGGACTTCCAAATCATAGCGTTTTCGACTCTATGGCATTGGAGGACTTCCGGATCCTAGCGTTTTCATCTCTATGGCATTGGAGGACTTCCGAATCCTAGCGTTTTCGTCTCTGTAGCCCTGGAGGACTTCCGGATCACAGCGTTTTCGTCTCTTTAGGATTGGAGGACTTCCGGATCCTAGCGTTTTCGACTCTATGGTATTGGAGGACTGCTGGATCCTAGCGTTTTCGTCTCTTTGGGATTGGAGGACTTCCGGATCCTAGCGTTTTCGACTCTATGGCATTGGAGGACTCCCAGATCCTAGCGTTTTCGTCTCTGCAGCCCTGGAGGACTTCCGTATCATAGCGTTTTCATCTCTATGGCATTGGAGGACTTCCAGATCCTAGCGTTTTCGTCTCTTTGGGATTGGAGGACTTCCCGATCCTAGCGTTTTCATCTCTGTAGCCCTGGAGGACTTCCGCATAATAGTGTTTTTGTCTCTTTGGCATTGGAGGACTTCCGGATCCTAGCGTTTTCGTCTCTGTAGCCCTGGAGGACTTCCGGATCCTAGCGTTTTCGACTCTGTAGCCCTGGAGGACTTCCAGATCCTAGCGTTTTTGTCTCTTTGGGTTTGGAGGACTTCCGGATCCTAGCGTTTTCGTCTCTATGGCATTGAAGGACTTCCGGACCCTAGAGTTTTCGTCTCTGTAGCCCCGGAGGACTTCCCGATCATAGAGTTTTTTGGGATTGTTTTGGGTTTCGGTAGTTGTTATGGCAGTTTTTAAAGTTTGGGGGGTTTGTTTGTTTCTGTGTTGTGATTCCTTTTTCTGTTTTTTAGTGTTTTAGTTTGTTAGGTGTAGTTCTTTGTTTAGGAATGTTTGGTGATTTGTTTAGGGAGCATGTTTGTGTAATTTTTGATTCTGATTGGCTATTGTTTTGTTTTCATTTTGGGTTAGGAGTGGGTTGAGTAAGGTGTAGTTTAGGTTTTCATGAAATGGTAGAATAGGTGGAGTTGTGTAGTGGGAGGGGTGGGTTTCTAGGAGAAATTAAAAAAATGACAAATAAAAACTCTGGTGCAGCTGTAGAAAATGGTTTGCTCCCTGGGAGAATTTTATTTTTTCAAGTTTTGTTTCTTTTATTTTAGTTGCTCCCAGGGAGTATGCTATTTTCTACTGCTGGTTTAAGACGCCGAAGCCTAAGCCTAACCCCTAAGCCTAAGCCTAACCCCTAAGCCTAAGACTAAGCCTAAGCCTAAGCTTAACCCCCTAAGCCTAAGCCTAACCTTTAAGCCTAAGCCTTAGCCCTAAGCCTAACCCCTACTCCTAAGCCTAAGCCTAAGGCTAACCCTTAAACCTAAGCCTAAGCCTAAGCCTAAGCTTAACCCCTAAGCCTAAGCCTAAGACCAAGCCTAAGCCTAACCTTTAAGCCTAAGCCTTAGCCCTAAGCCTAAGCCTAACCCCTACGCCTAAGCCTAACCCTTACGCCTAAGCCTAACCCCTAAGCCTAACCGTAACCCTAAGGCTAATCCCTAAACCTAAGCCTAAGCCTAACCCCTAAACCTAAGCCTAAGCCTAAACCTAAGCCTAAACTCTAAGGCTAACCCTTAAGCCTAAGCCTAAGCCTAAGCAGAACCCCTAAGCTTAAGCTTAATCCCTAATCCTAAACCTAAACCTAAACCCTAAGCCTAAACCTAAGCCTAAGGCTAAGTAGCAGCCTAGCTCTAAGTGTAACCTCTAAGCTGGAGCCTAAGCCTAAGCCTGGCCCTGACCCTAGCTGTAAGTCCTAAACCCTAAGGCGTGTGTTGAGGTCGTTTGTGGGCGGAATCTGTCCGGTTATGGCGTTGGGAGGTCACTTCCGGTCAAGGGGAGGTCACTTCCGGTCAAGGGGTGGCCAAAGCCGGTCTTAGGACAGCACTTGCGGGAAAATGGCAGTCACTTCCGCTCTAGCAGTGGTCCCTTCTGGTCTTGGCACAGCACTTCCGGGAACATGGTGGGCACTTGCGGTCCCGGGGTGCTGCTGGGAGATCCGCTTTTGCTAAAAAGGAGCTCACTTCCGCTGTTGGGAAGTCGCTTCCGGTGTTCTGCGAGTTAGTTCCGGTGGTTCGGGGGTTACTTCCGGTCAGAAGATGTGGATTTCCAGCGCTTAAAGTTGCTTTCCGGCGTTCAGGGGCGTTTCCGGGGTGTTTTTTGTTCGCTTCCGGTCAATTTCTGGGCATTTCCGGTTTCGTTGGAGGACTTTCCGGGTCCTAGAGCGCCCGTCTCGATGGTCTTGGAGGACTTTCCGGGTCCTAGAGCGTCCGTCTCGATGGTCTTGGAGGACTTCCGGGTGCTAGATCGTCCATCTCTATGGTACTGGAGGACTTCCGGGAGCTAGACCGCCCGTCTCTATGGTCTTGGAGGACTTCCGGGAGCTAGACCGCCCGTCTCTATGGTCTTGGAGGACTTCCGGGAGCTAGACCGCCCGTCTCTATGGTCTTGGAGGACTTCCGGGAGCTAGACAGCCCATCTCTATGGTCTTGGAGGACTTCCGGGAGCTAGACCGTCCGTCTCGATGGTCTTGGAGGACTTCCGGATCCTCGCTTTTTCGACTCTATGGTATTGGAGGACTGCTGGATCCTAGCGTTTTCGTCTCTTTGGGATTGGAGGACTTCCGGATCATAGCGTTTTCGTCTCTTTGGGATTGGAGGACTTCCAAATCATAGCGTTTTCGACTCTATGGCATTGGAGGACTTCCAGATCCTAGCGTTTTCGTCCCTTTGGGATTGGAGGACTTCCAAATCATAGCGTTTTCGTCTCTTTGGGATTGGAGGACTTCCAAATCATAGCGTTTTCGACTCTATGGCATTGGAGGACTTCCGGATCCTAGCGTTTTCGTCCCTTTGGGATTGGAGGACTTCCAAATCATAGCGGTTTTGACTCTATGGCATTGGACGAATTCCGGATCCTAGCGTTTTCATCTCTGTAGCTCTGGAGGACTTCCGGATCTTAGCGTTTTCATCTCTGTAGCCCTGGAGGACTCCCGGATAATAGCATTTTCGTGTCTTTGGGATTGGAGGACTTCCGGATCCTAGCGTTTTCGACTCTGTAGCCCTGGAGGACTTCTGGATAATAATGTTTTCGTCTCTTTGGGATTGGAGGACTTCCGTATCATAGCGTTTTCTACTCTATGGCATTGGAGGACTTCCGGATCCTAGCGTTTTCATCTCTGTAGCCCTGCAGGACTTCCAAATCCTAGCGTTTTCATCTCTTTGGGATTGGAGGACTTCCAAATCATAGCGTTTTCGACTCTATGGCATTGGAGGACTTCCGGATCCTAGCGTTTTCATCTCTGTAGCCCTGGAGGACTTCCGGATCACAGCGTTTTCGTCTCTTTGGCATTGGAGGACTTCCAGATCCTAGCATTTTCGTCTCTTTGGAATTGGAGGACTTCCGAATCATAGCGTTTTCGTCTCTTTGGGATTGGAGGACTTCCGAATCATAGCGTTTTCGTCTCTATGGCATTGGAGGACTTCCAGATCCTAGCGTTTTCGTCTCTTTGGGATTGGAGGACTTCCAAATCATAGCGTTTTTGACTCTATGGCATTGGAGGACTTCCGGATCCCAGCGTTTTCATCTCTGTAGCCCTGGAGGACTTCTGGATCTTAGCGTTTTCGACTCTGTGGCATTAGAGGACTTCCGGATCCTAGCATTTTCGTTTCTTTGGGATTGGAGGACTTCCAAATCATAGCGTTTTCTACTCTATGGCATTGGAGGACTTCCAGATCCTAGCGTTTTCATCTCTGTAGCCCTGGAGGACTTCCGGATCACAGCGTTTTCGACTCTATGGTATTGGAGGACTGCTGGATCCTAGCGTTTTCGTTTCTTTGGGATTGGAGGACTTCCGGATCCTAGCGTTTTCGACTCTATGGCATTGGAGGACTCCCAGATCCTAGCGTTTTCGTCTCTTTGGGATTGGAGGACTTCCGTATCATAGCGTTTTCGTCTCTTTGGGATTGGAGGACTTCCAAATCATAGCGTTTTCGTCTCTTTGGGATTGGAGGACTTCCAAATCATAGCGTTTTCGACTCTATGGCATTGGAGGACTTCCGCATCCTAGCGTTTTCATCTCTATGGCATTGGAGGACTTCCGAATCCTAGCGTTTTCGTCTCTGTAGCCCTGGAGGACTTCCGGATCACAGCGTTTTCGTCTCTTTAGGATTGGAGGACTTCCGGATCCTAGCGTTTTCGACTCTATGGTATTGGAGGACTGCTGGATCCTAGCGTTTTCGTCTCTTTGGGATTGGAGGACTTCCGGATCCTAGCGTTTTCGACTCTATGGCATTGGAGGACTCCCAGATCCTAGCGTTTTCGTCTCTGCAGCCCTGGAGGACTTCCGTATCATAGCGTTTTCATCTCTATGGCATTGGAGGACTTCCAGATCCTAGCGTTTTCGTCTCTTTGGGATTGGAGGACTTCCCGATCCTAGCGTTTTCATCTCTGTAGCCCTGGAGGACTTCCGCATAATAGTGTTTTTGTCTCTTTGGCATTGGAGGACTTCCGGATCCTAGCGTTTTCGTCTCTGTAGCCCTGGAGGACTTCCGGATCCTAGCGTTTTCGACTCTGTAGCCCTGGAGGACTTCCAGATCCTAGCGTTTTTGTCTCTTTGGGTTTGGAGGACTTCCGGATCCTAGCGTTTTCGACTCTCTGGCATTGGAGGACTTCCGGATCCTAGCGTTTTCGTCTCTATGGCATTGAAGGACTTCCGGACCCTAGAGTTTTCGTCTCTGTAGCCCCGGAGGACTTCCCGATCATAGAGTTTTTTGGGATTGTTTTGGGTTTCGGTAGTTGTTATGGCAGTTTTTAAAGTTTGGGGGGTTTGTTTGTTTCTGTGTTGTGATTCCTTTTTCTGTTTTTTAGTGTTTTAGTTTGTTAGGTGTAGTTCTTTGTTTAGGAATGTTTGGTGATTTGTTTAGGGAGCATGTTTGTGTAATTTTTGATTCTGATTGGCTATTGTTTTGTTTTCATTTTGGGTTAGGAGTGGGTTGAGTAAGGTGTAGTTTAGGTTTTCATGAAATGGTAGAATAGGTGGAGTTGTGTAGTGGGAGGGGTGGGTTTCTAGGAGAAATTAAAAAAATGACAAATAAAAACTCTGGTGCAGCTGTAGAAAATGGTTTGCTCCCTGGGAGAATTTTATTTTTTCAAGTTTTGTTTCTTTTATTTTAGTTGCTCCCAGGGAGTATGCTATTTTCTACTGCTGGTTTAAGACGCCGAAGCCTAAGCCTAACCCCTAAGCCTAAGCCTAACCCCTAAGCCTAAGACTAAGCCTAAGCCTAAGCTTAACCCCCTAAGCCTAAGCCTAACCTTTAAGCCTAAGCCTTAGCCCTAAGCCTAACCCCTACTCCTAAGCCTAAGCCTAAGGCTAACCCTTAAACCTAAGCCTAAGCCTAAGCCTAAGCTTAACCCCTAAGCCTAAGCCTAAGACCAAGCCTAAGCCTAACCTTTAAGCCTAAGCCTTAGCCCTAAGCCTAAGCCTAACCCCTACGCCTAAGCCTAACCCTTACGCCTAAGCCTAACCCCTAAGCCTAACCGTAACCCTAAGGCTAATCCCTAAACCTAAGCCTAAGCCTAACCCCTAAACCTAAGCCTAAGCCTAAACCTAAGCCTAAACTCTAAGGCTAACCCTTAAGCCTAAGCCTAAGCCTAAGCAGAACCCCTAAGCTTAAGCTTAATCCCTAATCCTAAACCTAAACCTAAACCCTAAGCCTAAACCTAAGCCTAAGGCTAAGTAGCAGCCTAGCTCTAAGTGTAACCTCTAAGCTGGAGCCTAAGCCTAAGCCTGGCCCTGACCCTAGCTGTAAGTCCTAAACCCTAAGGCGTGTGTTGAGGTCGTTTGTGGGCGGAATCTGTCCGGTTATGGCGTTGGGAGGTCACTTCCGGTCAAGGGGAGGTCACTTCCGGTCAAGGGGTGGCCAAAGCCGGTCTTAGGACAGCACTTGCGGGAAAATGGCAGTCACTTCCGCTCTAGCAGTGGTCCCTTCTGGTCTTGGCACAGCACTTCCGGGAACATGGTGGGCACTTGCGGTCCCGGGGTGCTGCTGGGAGATCCGCTTTTGCTAAAAAGGAGCTCACTTCCGCTGTTGGGAAGTCGCTTCCGGTGTTCTGCGAGTTAGTTCCGGTGGTTCGGGGGTTACTTCCGGTCAGAAGATGTGGATTTCCAGCGCTTAAAGTTGCTTTCCGGCGTTCAGGGGCGTTTCCGGGGTGTTTTTTGTTCGCTTCCGGTCAATTTCTGGGCATTTCCGGTTTCGTTGGAGGACTTTCCGGGTCCTAGAGCGCCCGTCTCGATGGTCTTGGAGGACTTTCCGGGTCCTAGAGCGTCCGTCTCGATGGTCTTGGAGGACTTCCGGGTGCTAGACCGTCCGTCTCGATGGTCTTGGAGGACTTCCGGGAGCTAGTCCGCCCGTCTCTATGGTCTTGGAGGACTTCCGGGAGCTAGACCGCCCGTCTCTATGGTCTTGGAGGACTTCCGGGAGCTAGACCGCCCGTCTCTATGGTCTTGGAGGACTTCCGGGAGCTAGACAGCCCATCTCTATGGTCTTGGAGGACTTCCGGGAGCTAGACCGTCCGTCTCGATGGTCTTGGAGGACTTCCGGATCCTCGCTTTTTCGACTCTATGGTATTGGAGGACTGCTGGATCCTAGCGTTTTCGACTCTATGGCATTGGAGGACTTCCGGATCATAGCGTTTTCGTCCCTTTGGGATTGGAGGACTTCCAAATCATAGCGTTTTCGTCTCTTTGGGATTGGAGGACTTCCAAATCATAGCGTTTTCGACTCTATGGCATTGGAGGACTTCCGGATCCTAGCGTTTTCGTCCCTTTGGGATTGGAGGACTTCCAAATCATAGCGGTTTTGACTCTATGGCATTGGACGAATTCCGGATCCTAGCGTTTTCATCTCTGTAGCTCTGGAGGACTTCCGGATCTTAGCGTTTTCATCTCTGTAGCCCTGGAGGACTCCCGGATAATAGCATTTTCGTCTCTTTGGGATTGGAGGACTTCCGGATCCTAGCGTTTTCGACTCTGTAGCCCTGGAGGACTTCTGGATAATAATGTTTTCGTCTCTTTGGGATTGGAGGACTTCCGTATCATAGCGTTTTCTACTCTATGGCATTGGAGGACTTCCGGATCCTAGCGTTTTCATCTCTGTAGCCCTGCAGGACTTCCAAATCCTAGCGTTTTCATCTCTTTGGGATTGGAGGACTTCCAAATCATAGCGTTTTCGACTCTATGGCATTGGAGGACTTCCGGATCCTAGCGTTTTCATCTCTGTAGCCCTGGAGGACTTCCGGATCACAGCGTTTTCGTCTCTTTGGCATTGGAGGACTTCCAGATCCTAGCATTTTCGTCTCTTTGGAATTGGAGGACTTCCGAATCATAGCGTTTTCGTCTCTTTGGGATTGGAGGACTTCCGAATCATAGCGTTTTCGTCTCTATGGCATTGGAGGACTTCCAGATCCTAGCGTTTTCGTCTCTTTGGGATTGGAGGACTTCCAAATCATAGCGTTTTTGACTCTATGGCATTGGAGGACTTCCGGATCCCAGCGTTTTCATCTCTGTAGCCCTGGAGGACTTCTGGATCTTAGCGTTTTCGACTCTGTGGCATTAGAGGACTTCCGGATCCTAGCATTTTCGTTTCTTTGGGATTGGAGGACTTCCAAATCATAGCGTTTTCTACTCTATGGCATTGGAGGACTTCCAGATCCTAGCGTTTTCATCTCTGTAGCCCTGGAGGACTTCCGGATCACAGCGTTTTCGACTCTATGGTATTGGAGGACTGCTGGATCCTAGCGTTTTCGTTTCTTTGGGATTGGAGGACTTCCGGATCCTAGCGTTTTCGACTCTATGGCATTGGAGGACTCCCAGATCCTAGCGTTTTCGTCTCTTTGGGATTGGAGGACTTCCGTATCATAGCGTTTTCGTCTCTTTGGGATTGGAGGACTTCCAAATCATAGCGTTTTCGTCTCTTTGGGATTGGAGGACTTCCAAATCATAGCGTTTTCGACTCTATGGCATTGGAGGACTTCCGGATCCTAGCGTTTTCATCTCTATGGCATTGGAGGACTTCCGAATCCTAGCGTTTTCGTCTCTGTAGCCCTGGAGGACTTCCGGATCACAGCGTTTTCGTCTCTTTAGGATTGGAGGACTTCCGGATCCTAGCGTTTTCGACTCTATGGTATTGGAGGACTGCTGGATCCTAGCGTTTTCGTCTCTTTGGGATTGGAGGACTTCCGGATCCTAGCGTTTTCGACTCTATGGCATTGGAGGACTCCCAGATCCTAGCGTTTTCGTCTCTGCAGCCCTGGAGGACTTCCGTATCATAGCGTTTTCATCTCTATGGCATTGGAGGACTTCCAGATCCTAGCGTTTTCGTCTCTTTGGGATTGGAGGACTTCCCGATCCTAGCGTTTTCATCTCTGTAGCCCTGGAGGACTTCCGCATAATAGTGTTTTTGTCTCTTTGGCATTGGAGGACTTCCGGATCCTAGCGTTTTCGTCTCTGTAGCCCTGGAGGACTTCCGGATCCTAGCGTTTTCGACTCTGTAGCCCTGGAGGACTTCCAGATCCTAGCGTTTTTGTCTCTTTGGGTTTGGAGGACTTCCGGATCCTAGCGTTTTCGACTCTCTGGCATTGGAGGACTTCCGGATCCTAGCATTTTCGTCTCTATGGCATTGAAGGACTTCCGGACCCTAGAGTTTTCGTCTCTGTAGCCCTGGAGGACTTCCCGATCATAGAGTTTTTTGGGATTGTTTTGGGTTTCGGTAGTTGTTATGGCAGTTTTTAAAGTTTGGGGGGTTTGTTTGTTTCTGTGTTGTGATTCCTTTTTCTGTTTTTTAGTGTTTTAGTTTGTTAGGTGTAGTTCTTTGTTTAGGAATGTTTGGTGATTTGTTTAGGGAGCATGTTTGTGTAATTTTTGATTCTGATTGGCTATTGTTTTGTTTTCATTTTGGGTTAGGAGTGGGTTGAGTAAGGTGTAGTTTAGGTTTTCATGAAATGGTAGAATAGGTGGAGTTGTGTAGTGGGAGGGGTGGGTTTCTAGGAGAAATTAAAAAAATGACAAATAAAAACTCTGGTGCAGCTGTAGAAAATGGTTTGCTCCCTGGGAGAATTTTATTTTTTCAAGTTTTGTTTCTTTTATTTTAGTTGCTCCCAGGGAGTATGCTATTTTCTAGTGCTGGTTTAAGACGCCGAAGCCTAAGCCTAACCCCTAAGCCTAAGCCTAACCCCTAAGCCTAAGACTAAGCCTAAGCCTAAGCTTAACCCCCTAAGCCTAAGCCTAACCTTTAAGCCTAAGCCTTAGCCCTAAGCCTAACCCCTACTCCTAAGCCTAAGCCTAAGCCTAAGGCTAACCCTTAAACCTAAGCCTAAGCCTAAGCCTAAGCTTAACCCCTAAGCCTAAGCCTAAGACCAAGCCTAAGCCTAACCTTTAAGCCTAAGCCTTAGCCCTAAGCCTAAGCCTAACCCCTACGCCTAAGCCTAACCCTTACGCCTAAGCCTAACCCCTAAGCCTAACCGTAACCCTAAGGCTAATCCCTAAACCTAAGCCTAAGCCTAACCCCTAAACCTAAGCCTAAGCCTAAGGCTAAGCCTAAGCCTAAACCTAAGCCTAAACTCTAAGGCTAACCCTTAAGCCTAAGCCTAAGCCTAAGCAGAACCCCTAAGCTTAAGCTTAATCCCTAATCCTAAACCTAAGCCTAAACCCTAAGCCTAAACCTAAGCCTAAGGCTAAGTAGCAGCCTAGCTCTAAGTGTAACCTCTAAGCTGGAGCCTAAGCCTAAGCCTGGCCCTGACCCTAGCTGTAAGTCCTAAGCCCTAAGGCGTGTGTTGAGGTCGTTTGTGGGCGGAATCTGTCCGGTTATGGCGTTGGGAGGTCACTTCCGGTCAAGGGGAGGTCACTTCCGGTCAAGGGGTGGCCAAAGCCGGTCTTAGGACAGCACTTGCGGGAAAATGGCAGTCACTTCCGCTCTAGCAGTGGTCCCTTCTGGTCTTGGCACAGCACTTCCGGGAACATGGTGGGCACTTGCGGTCCCGGGGTGCTGCTGGGAGATCCGCTTTTGCTAAAAAGGAGCTCACTTCCGCTGTTGGGAAGTCGCTTCCGGTGTTCTGCGAGTTAGTTCCGGTGGTTCGGGGGTTACTTCCGCTCAGAAGATGTGGATTTCCAGCGCTTAAAGTTGCTTTCCGGCGTTCAGGGGCGTTTCCGGGGTGTTTTTTGTTCGCTTCCGGTCAATTTCTGGGCATTTCCGGTTTCGTTGGAGGACTTTCCGGGTCCTAGAGCGCCCGTCTCGATGGTCTTGGAGGACTTTCCGGGTCCTAGAGCGTCCGTCTCGATGGTCTTGGAGGACTTCCGGGTGCTAGACCGTCCGTCTCTATGGTCTTGGAGGACTTCCGGGAGCTAGTCCGCCCGTCTCTATGGTCTTGGAGGACTTCCGGGAGCTAGACCGCCCGTCTCTATGGTCTTGGAGGACTTCCGGGAGCTAGACCGCCCGTCTCTATGGTCTTGGAGGACTTCCGGGAGCTAGACCGCCCGTCTCGATGGTCTTGGAGGACTTCCGGGAGCTAGACAGCCCATCTCTATGGTCTTGGAGGACTTCCGGGTGCTAGACCGTCCGTCTCTATGGTCTTGGAGGACTTCCGGGTGCTAGACCGTCCGTCTCTATGGTCTTGGAGGACTTCCGGATCCTCGCTTTTTCGACTCTATGGTATTGGAGGACTGCTGGATCCTAGCGTTTTCGTCTCTTTGGGATTGGAGGACTTCCAAATCATAGCGTTTTCGACTCTATGGCATTGGAGGACTTCCGGATCCTAGCGTTTTCATCTCTGTAGCCCTGCAGGACTTCCGGATCACAGCGTTTTCGTCTCTTTGGCATTGGAGGACTTCCAGATCCTAGCGTTTTCGTCTCTTTGGGATTGGAGGACTTCCGAATCATAGCGTTTTCGTCTCTTTGGGATTGGAGGACTTCCAAATCATAGCGTTTTCGTCTCTTTGGGATTGGAGGACTTCCAAATCATAGCGTTTTCGTCTCTTTGGGATTGGAGGACTTCCAAATCATAGCGTTTTCGACTCTATGGCATTGGAGGACGTCCGGATCCTAGCGTTTTCATCTCTATGGCATTGGAGGACTTCCGAATCCTAGCGTTTTCGTCTCTGTAGCCCTGGAGGACTTCCGGATAACAGCGTTTTCATCTCTTTAGGATTGGAGGACTTCCGGATCCTAGCTTTTTCGACTCTATGGTATTGGAGGACTGCTGGATCCTAGCGTTTTCGTCTCTTTGGGATTGGAGGACTTCCGGATCCTAGCGTTTTCGACTCTATGGCATTGGAGGACTCCCAGATCCTAGCGTTTTCGTCTCTGCAGCCCTGGAGGACTTCCAAATCATAGCGTTTTCATCTCTATGGCATTGGAGGACTTCCGGATCCTAGCGTTTTCGTCTCTTTGGGATTGGAGGACTTCCGAATCATAGCGTTTTCGTCTCTTTGGGATTGGAGGACTTCCAAATCATAGCGTTTTCGACTCTATGGCATTGGAGGACTTCCGGATCCCAGCGTTTTCATCTCTGTAGCCCTGGAGGACTTCCGGATCTTAGCGTTTTCGACTCTGTGGCATTGGAGGACTTCCGGATCCTAGCATTTTCGTTTCTTTGGGATTGGAGGACTTCCAAATCATAGCGTTTTCGACTCTATGGCATTGGAGGACTTCCGGATCCTAGCGTTTTCATCTCTGTAGCCCTGCAGGACCTCCGGATCACAGCGTTTTCGTCTCTTTGGGATTGGAGGACTTCCGAATCATAGCGTTTTCGTCTCTATGGCATTGGAGGACTTCCAGATCCTAGCGTTTTCGTCTCTTTGGGATTGGAGGACTTCCAAATCATAGCGTTTTCGTCTCTTTGGAATTGGAGGACTTCCAAATCATAGCGTTTTTGACTCTATGGCATTGGAGGACTTCCGGATCCCAGCGTTTTCATCTCTGTAGCCCTGGAGGACTTCTGGATCTTAGCGTTTTCGACTCTGTGGCATTAGAGGACTTCCGGATCCTAGCATTTTCGTTTCTTTGGGATTGGAGGACTTCCAAATCATAGCGTTTTCTACTCTATGGCATTGGAGGACTTCCAGATCCTAGCGTTTTCATCTCTGTAGCCCTGGAGGACTTCCGGATCACAGCGTTTTCGACTCTATGGTATTGGAGGACTGCTGGATCCTAGCGTTTTCGTTTCTTTGGGATTGGAGGACTTCCGGATCCTAGCGTTTTCGACTCTATGGCATTGGAGGACTCCCAGATCCTAGCGTTTTCGTCTCTTTGGGATTGGAGGACTTCCGTATCATAGCGTTTTCGTCTCTTTGGGATTGGAGGACTTCCAAATCATAGCGTTTTCGTCTCTTTGGGATTGGAGGACTTCCAAATCATAGCGTTTTCGACTCTATGGCATTGGAGGACTTCCGGATCCTAGCGTTTTCATCTCTATGGCATTGGAGGACTTCCGAATCCTAGCGTTTTCGTCTCTGTAGCCCTGGAGGACTTCCGGATCACAGCGTTTTCGTCTCTTTAGGATTGGAGGACTTCCGGATCCTAGCGTTTTCGACTCTATGGTATTGGAGGACTGCTGGATCCTAGCGTTTTCGTCTCTTTGGGATTGGAGGACTTCCGGATCCTAGCGTTTTCGACTCTATGGCATTGGAGGACTCCCAGATCCTAGCGTTTTCGTCTCTGCAGCCCTGGAGGACTTCCGTATCATAGCGTTTTCATCTCTATGGCATTGGAGGACTTCCAGATCCTAGCGTTTTCGTCTCTTTGGGATTGGAGGACTTCCCGATCCTAGCGTTTTCATCTCTGTAGCCCTGGAGGACTTCCGCATAATAGTGTTTTTGTCTCTTTGGCATTGGAGGACTTCCGGATCCTAGCGTTTTCGTCTCTGTAGCCCTGGAGGACTTCCGGATCCTAGCGTTTTCGACTCTGTAGCCCTGGAGGACTTCCAGATCCTAGCGTTTTTGTCTCTTTGGGTTTGGAGGACTTCCGGATCCTAGCGTTTTCGACTCTCTGGCATTGGAGGACTTCCGGATCCTAGCATTTTCGTCTCTATGGCATTGAAGGACTTCCGGACCCTAGAGTTTTCGTCTCTGTAGCCCTGGAGGACTTCCCGATCATAGAGTTTTTTGGGATTGTTTTGGGTTTCGGTAGTTGTTATGGCAGTTTTTAAAGTTTGGGGGGTTTGTTTGTTTCTGTGTTGTGATTCCTTTTTCTGTTTTTTAGTGTTTTAGTTTGTTAGGTGTAGTTCTTTGTTTAGGAATGTTTGGTGATTTGTTTAGGGAGCATGTTTGTGTAATTTTTGATTCTGATTGGCTATTGTTTTGTTTTCATTTTGGGTTAGGAGTGGGTTGAGTATAGGTGTAGTTTAGGTTTTCATGAAATGGTAGAATAGGTGGAGTTGTGTAGTGGGAGGGGTGGGTTTCTAGGAGAAATTAAAAAAATGACAAATAAAAACTCTGGTGCAGCTGTAGAAAATGGTTTGCTCCCTGGAGAATTTTATTTTTTCAAGTTTTGTTTCTTTTATTTTAGTTGCTCCCAGGGAGTATGCTATTTTCTACTGCTGGTTTAAGACGCCGAAGCCTAAGCCTAACCCCTAAGCCTAAGCCTAACCCCTAAGCCTAAGACTAAGCCTAAGCCTAAGCTTAACCCCCTAAGCCTAAGCCTAACCTTTAAGCCTAAGCCTTAGCCCTAAGCCTAACCCCTACTCCTAAGCCTAAGCCTAAGCCTAAGGCTAACCCTTAAACCTAAGCCTAAGCCTAAGCCTAAGCTTAACCCCTAAGCCTAAGCCTAAGACCAAGCCTAAGCCTAACCTTTAAGCCTAAGCCTTAGCCCTAAGCCTAAGCCTAACCCCTACGCCTAAGCCTAACCCTTACGCCTAAGCCTAACCCCTAAGCCTAACCGTAACCCTAAGGCTAATCCCTAAACCTAAGCCTAAGCCTAACCCCTAAACCTAAGCCTAAGCCTAAGGCTAAGCCTAAGCCTAAACCTAAGCCTAAACTCTAAGGCTAACCCTTAAGCCTAAGCCTAAGCCTAAGCAGAACCCCTAAGCTTAAGCTTAATCCCTAATCCTAAACCTAAGCCTAAACCCTAAGCCTAAACCTAAGCCTAAGGCTAAGTAGCAGCCTAGCTCTAAGTGTAACCTCTAAGCTGGAGCCTAAGCCTAAGCCTGGCCCTGACCCTAGCTGTAAGTCCTAAGCCCTAAGGCGTGTGTTGAGGTCGTTTGTGGGCGGAATCTGTCCGGTTATGGCGTTGGGAGGTCACTTCCGGTCAAGGGGAGGTCACTTCCGGTCAAGGGGTGGCCAAAGCCGGTCTTAGGACAGCACTTGCGGGAAAATGGCAGTCACTTCCGCTCTAGCAGTGGTCCCTTCTGGTCTTGGCACAGCACTTCCGGGAACATGGTGGGCACTTGCGGTCCCGGGGTGCTGCTGGGAGATCCGCTTTTGCTAAAAAGGAGCTCACTTCCGCTGTTGGGAAGTCGCTTCCGGTGTTCTGCGAGTTAGTTCCGGTGGTTCGGGGGTTACTTCCGCTCAGAAGATGTGGATTTCCAGCGCTTAAAGTTGCTTTCCGGCGTTCAGGGGCGTTTCCGGGGTGTTTTTTGTTCGCTTCCGGTCAATTTCTGGGCATTTCCGGTTTCGTTGGAGGACTTTCCGGGTCCTAGAGCGCCCGTCTCGATGGTCTTGGAGGACTTTCCGGGTCCTAGAGCGTCCGTCTCGATGGTCTTGGAGGACTTCCGGGTGCTAGACCGTCCGTCTCTATGGTCTTGGAGGACTTCCGGGAGCTAGTCCGCCCGTCTCTATGGTCTTGGAGGACTTCCGGGAGCTAGACCGCCCGTCTCTATGGTCTTGGAGGACTTCCGGGAGCTAGACCGCCCGTCTCTATGGTCTTGGAGGACTTCCGGGAGCTAGACAGCCCATCTCTATGGTCTTGGAGGACTTCCGGGTGCTAGACCGTCCGTCTCTATGGTCTTGGAGGACTTCCGGGTGCTAGACCGTCCGTCTCTATGGTCTTGGAGGACTTCCGGATCCTCGCTTTTTCGACTCTATGGTATTGGAGGACTGCTGGATCCTAGCGTTTTCGTCTCTTTGGGATTGGAGGACTTCCAAATCATAGCGTTTTCGACTCTATGGCATTGGAGGACTTCCGGATCCTAGCGTTTTCATCTCTGTAGCCCTGCAGGACTTCCGGATCACAGCGTTTTCGTCTCTTTGGCATTGGAGGACTTCCAGATCCTAGCGTTTTCGTCTCTTTGGGATTGGAGGACTTCCGAATCATAGCGTTTTCGTCTCTTTGGGATTGGAGGACTTCCAAATCATAGCGTTTTCGTCTCTTTGGGATTGGAGGACTTCCAAATCATAGCGTTTTCGTCTCTTTGGGATTGGAGGACTTCCAAATCATAGCGTTTTCGACTCTATGGCATTGGAGGACGTCCGGATCCTAGCGTTTTCATCTCTATGGCATTGGAGGACTTCCGAATCCTAGCGTTTTCGTCTCTGTAGCCCTGGAGGACTTCCGGATAACAGCGTTTTCATCTCTTTAGGATTGGAGGACTTCCGGATCCTAGCTTTTTCGACTCTATGGTATTGGAGGACTGCTGGATCCTAGCGTTTTCGTCTCTTTGGGATTGGAGGACTTCCGGATCCTAGCGTTTTCGACTCTATGGCATTGGAGGACTCCCAGATCCTAGCGTTTTCGTCTCTGCAGCCCTGGAGGACTTCCAAATCATAGCGTTTTCATCTCTATGGCATTGGAGGACTTCCGGATCCTAGCGTTTTCGTCTCTTTGGGATTGGAGGACTTCCGAATCATAGCGTTTTCGTCTCTTTGGGATTGGAGGACTTCCAAATCATAGCGTTTTCGACTCTATGGCATTGGAGGACTTCCGGATCCCAGCGTTTTCATCTCTGTAGCCCTGGAGGACTTCCGGATCTTAGCGTTTTCGACTCTGTGGCATTGGAGGACTTCCGGATCCTAGCATTTTCGTTTCTTTGGGATTGGAGGACTTCCAAATCATAGCGTTTTCGACTCTATGGCATTGGAGGACTTCCGGATCCTAGCGTTTTCATCTCTGTAGCCCTGCAGGACCTCCGGATCACAGCGTTTTCGTCTCTTTGGCATTGGAGGACTTCCAGATCCTAGCGTTTTCGTCTCTTTGGGATTGGAGGACTTCCGAATCATAGCGTTTTTGTCTCTTTGGGATTGGAGGACTTCCAAATCATAGCGTTTTCGTCTCTTTGGGATTGGAGGACTTCCAAATCATAGCGTTTTCGACTCTATGGCATTGGAGGACGTCCGGATCCTAGCGTTTTCATCTCTATGGCATTGGAGGACTTCCGAATCCTAGCGTTTTCGTCTCTGTAGCCCTGGAGGACTTCCGGATAACAGCGTTTTCATCTCTTTAGGATTGGAGGACTTCCGGATCCTAGCTTTTTCGACTCTATGGTATTGGTGGACTGCTGGATCCTAGCGTTTTGGTCTCTTTGGGATTGGAGGAGTTCCGGATCCTAGCGTTTTCGACTCTATGGCATTGGAGGACTTCCAGATCCTAGCGTTTTCGTCTCTTTGGGATTGGAGGACTTCCCGATCCTAGCGTTTTCATCTCTGTAGCCCTGGAGGACTTCCGCATAATAGTGTTTTTGTCTCTTTGGCATTGGAGGACTTCCGGATCCAGGCGTTTTCGTCTCTGTAGCCCTGGAGGACTTCCGGATCCGAGCGTTTTCGTCTCTGTAGCCCTGGAGGACTTCCGGATCCGAGCGTTTTCGACTCTGTAGCCCTGGAGGACTTCCAGATCCTAGCGTTTTTGTCTCTTTGGGTTTGGAGGACTTCCGGATCCTAGCGTTATCGTCTCTATGGCATTGGAGGACTTCCGGATCTCAGCGTTTTCATCTCTGTAGCCCTGGAGGACTTCCAGATCGTAGCGTTCTCATCTCTTTGGGATTGGAGGACTTCCGGATCCTAGCGTTTTTGTCTCTCTGGCATTGGAGGACTTCCGGATCATAGTGTTTTCATCGCTATGGCATTGGAGGACTTCCGGGTCATAGCATTTTCATCTCTGTAGCCCTGGAGGACTTCCGGATAATAGCGTCTGCGTCTCTTTGGGATTGGAGGACTTCCGGATCCTAGCGTTTTCATCGCTATGGCATTGGAGGACTTCCGGATCTTAGTGTTTTTCGTCTCTGTAGCCCTGGAGGACTTCCGGATCATAGCGTTTTCATCTCTACGGCATTGGAGGACCTCCCGATCCTTGAGGTTTTGTCTCTCTGGCATTGGAGGGCTTCCGGATCCTAGCATTTTCGTCTCTATGGCATTGAAGGACTTCCGGACCCTAGAGTTTTCGTCTCTGTAGCCCTGGAGGACTTCCCGATCATAGAGTTTTTCGGGATTGTTTTGGGTTTCGGTAGTTGTTATGGCGGTTTTTAAAGTTTGGGGGGTTTGTTTGTTTCTGTGTTGTGATTCCTTTTTCTGTTTTTTAGTGTTTTAGTTTGTTAGGTGTAGTTCTTTGTTTAGGAATGTTTGGTGATTTGTTTAGGGAGCATGTTTGTGTAATTTTTGATTCTGATTGGCTATTGTTTTGTTTTCATTTTGGGTTAGGAGTGGGTTGAGTAAGGTATAGTTTAGGTTTTCATGAAATGGTAGAATAGGTGGAGTTGTGTAGTGGGAGGGGTGGGTTTCTAGGAGAAATTAAAAAAATGACAAATAAAAACTCTGGTGCAGCTGTAGAAAATGGTTTGCTCCCTGGGAGAATTTTATTTTTTCAAGTTTTGTTTCTTTTATTTTAGTTGCTCCCAGGGAGTATGCTATTTTCTACTGCTGGTTTAAGACGCCGAAGCCTAAGCCTAACCCCTAAGCCTAAGCCTAACCCCTAAGCCTAAGACTAAGCCTAAGCCTAAGCTTAACCCCCTAAGCCTAAGCCTAACCTTTAAGCCTAAGCCTTAGCCCTAAGCCTAACCCCTACTCCTAAGCCTAAGCCTAAGCCTAAGGCTAACCCTTAAACCTAAGCCTAAGCCTAAGCCTAAGCTTAACCCCTAAGCCTAAGCCTAAGACCAAGCCTAAGCCTAACCTTTAAGCCTAAGCCTAACCCTACGCCTAAGCCTAACCCCTACGCCTAAGCCTAACCCTTACGCCTAAGCCTAACCCCTAAGCCTAACCGTAACCCTAAGGCTAATCCCTAAACCTAAGCCTAAGCCTAACCCCTAAACCTAAGCCTAAGCCTAAGGCTAAGCCTAAGCCTAAACCTAAGCCTAAACTCTAAGGCTAACCCTTAAGCCTAAGCCTAAGCCTAAGCAGAACCCCTAAGCTTAAGCTTAATCCCTAATCCTAAACCTAAGCCTAAACCCTAAGCCTAAACCTAAGCCTAAGGCTAAGTAGCAGCCTAGCTCTAAGTGTAACCTCTAAGCTGGAGCCTAAGCCTAAGCCTGGCCCTGACCCTAGCTGTAAGTCCTAAGCCCTAAGGCGTGTGTTGAGGTCGTTTGTGGGCGGAATCTGTCCGGTTATGGCGTTGGGAGGTCACTTCCGGTCAAGGGGAGGTCACTTCCGGTCAAGGGGTGGCCAAAGCCGGTCTTAGGACAGCACTTGCGGGAAAATGGCAGTCACTTCCGCTCTAGCAGTGGTCCCTTCTGGTCTTGGCACAGCACTTCCGGGAACATGGTGGGCACTTGCGGTCCCGGGGTGCTGCTGGGAGATCCGCTTTTGCTAAAAAGGAGCTCACTTCCGCTGTTGGGAAGTCGCTTCCGGTGTTCTGCGAGTTAGTTCCGGTGGTTCGGGGGTTACTTCCGGTCAGAAGATGTGGATTTCCAGCGCTTAAAGTTGCTTTCCGGCGTTCAGGGGCGTTTCCGGGGTGTTTTTTGTTCGCTTCCGGTCAATTTCTGGGCATTTCCGGTTTCGTTGGAGGACTTTCCGGGTCCTAGAGCGCCCGTCTCGATGGTCTTGGAGGACTTTCCGGGTCCTAGAGCGTCCGTCTCGATGGTCTTGGAGGACTTCCGGGTGCTAGACCGTCCGTCTCTATGGTCTTGGAGGACTTCCGGGAGCTAGTCCGCCCGTCTCTATGGTCTTGGAGGACTTCCGGGAGCTAGACCGCCCGTCTCTATGGTCTTGGAGGACTTCCGGGAGCTAGACCGCCCGTCTCTATGGTCTTGGAGGACTTCCGGGTGCTAGACAGCCCGTCTCTATGGTCTTGGAGGACTTCCGGGTGCTAGACCGTCCGTCTCTATGGTCTTGGAGGACTTCCGGGTGCTAGACCGTCCGTCTCTATGGTCTTGGAGGACTTCCGGATCCTCGCTTTTTCGACTCTATGGTATTGGAGGACTGCTGGATCCTAGCGTTTTCGTCTCTTTGGGATTGGAGGACTTCCAAATCATAGCGTTTTCGACTCTATGGCATTGGAGGACTTCCGGATCCTAGCGTTTTCATCTCTGTAGCCCTGCAGGACTTCCGGATCACAGCGTTTTCGTCTCTTTGGCATTGGAGGACTTCCAGATCCTAGCGTTTTCGTCTCTTTGGGATTGGAGGACTTCCGAATCATAGCGTTTTCGTCTCTTTGGGATTGGAGGACTTCCAAATCATAGCGTTTTCGTCTCTTTGGGATTGGAGGACTTCCAAATCATAGCGTTTTCGTCTCTTTGGGATTGGAGGACTTCCAAATCATAGCGTTTTCGACTCTATGGCATTGGAGGACGTCCGGATCCTAGCGTTTTCATCTCTATGGCATTGGAGGACTTCCGAATCCTAGCGTTTTCGTCTCTGTAGCCCTGGAGGACTTCCGGATAACAGCGTTTTCATCTCTTTAGGATTGGAGGACTTCCGGATCCTAGCTTTTTCGACTCTATGGTATTGGACGACTGCTGGATCCTAGCGTTTTCGTCTCTTTGGGATTGGAGGACTTCCGGATCCTAGCGTTTTCGACTCTATGGCATTGGAGGACTCCCAGATCCTAGCGTTTTCGTCTCTGCAGCCCTGGAGGACTTCCAAATCATAGCGTTTTCATCTCTATGGCATTGGAGGACTTCCGGATCCTAGCGTTTTCGTCTCTTTGGGATTGGAGGACTTCCGAATCATAGCGTTTTCGTCTCTTTGGGATTGGAGGACTTCCAAATCATAGCGTTTTCGACTCTATGGCATTGGAGGACTTCCGGATCCCAGCGTTTTCATCTCTGTAGCCCTGGAGGACTTCCGGATCTTAGCGTTTTCGACTCTGTGGCATTGGAGGACTTCCGGATCCTAGCATTTTCGTTTCTTTGGGATTGGAGGACTTCCAAATCATAGCGTTTTCGACTCTATGGCATTGGAGGACTTCCGGATCCTAGCGTTTTCATCTCTGTAGCCCTGCAGGACCTCCGGATCACAGCGTTTTCGTCTCTTTGGCATTGGAGGACTTCCAGATCCTAGCGTTTTCGTCTCTTTGGGATTGGAGGACTTCCGAATCATAGCGTTTTTGTCTCTTTGGGATTGGAGGACTTCCAAATCATAGCGTTTTCGTCTCTTTGGGATTGGAGGACTTCCAAATCATAGCGTTTTCGACTCTATGGCATTGGAGGACGTCCGGATCCTAGCGTTTTCATCTCTATGGCATTGGAGGACTTCCGAATCCTAGCGTTTTCGTCTCTGTAGCCCTGGAGGACTTCCGGATAACAGCGTTTTCATCTCTTTAGGATTGGAGGACTTCCGGATCCTAGCTTTTTCGACTCTATGGTATTGGTGGACTGCTGGATCCTAGCGTTTTGGTCTCTTTGGGATTGGAGGAGTTCCGGATCCTAGCGTTTTCGACTCTATGGCATTGGAGGACTTCCAGATCCTAGCGTTTTCGTCTCTTTGGGATTGGAGGACTTCCCGATCCTAGCGTTTTCATCTCTGTAGCCCTGGAGGACTTCCGCATAATAGTGTTTTTGTCTCTTTGGCATTGGAGGACTTCCGGATCCAGGCGTTTTCGTCTCTGTAGCCCTGGAGGACTTCCGGATCCGAGCGTTTTCGTCTCTGTAGCCCTGGAGGACTTCCGGATCCGAGCGTTTTCGACTCTGTAGCCCTGGAGGACTTCCAGATCCTAGCGTTTTTGTCTCTTTGGGTTTGGAGGACTTCCGGATCCTAGCGTTATCGTCTCTATGGCATTGGAGGACTTCCGGATCTCAGCGTTTTCATCTCTGTAGCCCTGGAGGACTTCCAGATCGTAGCGTTCTCATCTCTTTGGGATTGGAGGACTTCCGGATCCTAGCGTTTTTGTCTCTCTGGCATTGGAGGACTTCCGGATCATAGTGTTTTCATCGCTATGGCATTGGAGGACTTCCGGGTCATAGCATTTTCATCTCTGTAGCCCTGGAGGACTTCCGGATAATAGCGTCTGCGTCTCTTTGGGATTGGAGGACTTCCGGATCCTAGCGTTTTCATCGCTATGGCATTGGAGGACTTCCGGATCTTAGTGTTTTTCGTCTCTGTAGCCCTGGAGGACTTCCGGATCCTAGCGTTTTCATCTCTACGGCATTGGAGGACCTCCCGATCCTTGAGGTTTTGTCTCTCTGGCATTGGAGGGCTTCCGGATCCTAGCATTTTCGTCTCTATGGCATTGAAGGACTTCCGGACCCTAGAGTTTTCGTCTCTGTAGCCCTGGAGGACTTCCCGATCATAGAGTTTTTCGGGATTGTTTTGGGTTTCGGTAGTTGTTATGGCGGTTTTTAAAGTTTGGGGGGTTTGTTTGTTTCTGTGTTGTGATTCCTTTTTCTGTTTTTTAGTGTTTTAGTTTGTTAGGTGTAGTTCTTTGTTTAGGAATGTTTGGTGATTTGTTTAGGGAGCATGTTTGTGTAATTTTTGATTCTGATTGGCTATTGTTTTGTTTTCATTTTGGGTTAGGAGTGGGTTGAGTAAGGTGTAGTTTAGGTTTTCATGAAATGGTAGAATAGGTGGAGTTGTGTAGTGGGAGGGGTGGGTTTCTAGGAGAAATTAAAAAAATGACAAATAAAAACTCTGGTGCAGCTGTAGAAAATGGTTTGCTCCCTGGGAGAATTTTATTTTTTCAAGTTTTGTTTCTTTTATTTTAGTTGCTCCCAGGGAGTATGCTATTTTCTACTGCTGGTTTAAGACGCCGAAGCCTAAGCCTAACCCCTAAGCCTAAGCCTAACCCCTAAGCCTAAGACTAAGCCTAAGCCTAAGCTTAACCCCCTAAGCCTAAGCCTAACCTTTAAGCCTAAGCCTTAGCCCTAAGCCTAACCCCTACTCCTAAGCCTAAGCCTAAGCCTAAGGCTAACCCTTAAACCTAAGCCTAAGCCTAAGCCTAAGCTTAACCCCTAAGCCTAAGCCTAAGACCAAGCCTAAGCCTAACCTTTAAGCCTAAGCCTAACCCCTACGCCTAAGCCTAACCCCTACGCCTAAGCCTAACCCTTACGCCTAAGCCTAACCCCTAAGCCTAACCGTAACCCTAAGGCTAATCCCTAAACCTAAGCCTAAGCCTAACCCCTAAACCTAAGCCTAAGCCTAAGGCTAAGCCTAAGCCTAAACCTAAGCCTAAACTCTAAGGCTAACCCTTAAGCCTAAGCCTAAGCCTAAGCAGAACCCCTAAGCTTAAGCTTAATCCCTAATCCTAAACCTAAGCCTAAACCCTAAGCCTAAACCTAAGCCTAAGGCTAAGTAGCAGCCTAGCTCTAAGTGTAACCTCTAAGCTGGAGCCTAAGCCTAAGCCTGGCCCTGACCCTAGCTGTAAGTCCTAAGCCCTAAGGCGTGTGTTGAGGTCGTTTGTGGGCGGAATCTGTCCGGTTATGGCGTTGGGAGGTCACTTCCGGTCAAGGGGAGGTCACTTCCGGTCAAGGGGTGGCCAAAGCCGGTCTTAGGACAGCACTTGCGGGAAAATGGCAGTCACTTCCGCTCTAGCAGTGGTCCCTTCTGGTCTTGGCACAGCACTTCCGGGAACATGGTGGGCACTTGCGGTCCCGGGGTGCTGCTGGGAGATCCGCTTTTGCTAAAAAGGAGCTCACTTCCGCTGTTGGGAAGTCGCTTCCGGTGTTCTGCGAGTTAGTTCCGGTGGTTCGGGGGTTACTTCCGGTCAGAAGATGTGGATTTCCAGCGCTTAAAGTTGCTTTCCGGCGTTCAGGGGCGTTTCCGGGGTGTTTTTTGTTCGCTTCCGGTCAATTTCTGGGCATTTCCGGTTTCGTTGGAGGACTTTCCGGGTCCTAGAGCGCCCGTCTCGATGGTCTTGGAGGACTTTCCGGGTCCTAGAGCGTCCGTCTCGATGGTCTTGGAGGACTTCCGGGAGCTAGACCGTCCGTCTCGATGGTCTTGGAGGACTTCCGGGAGCTAGACCGCCCGTCTCTATGGTCTTGGAGGACTTCCGGGAGCTAGACCGCCCGTCTCTATGGTCTTGGAGGACTTCCGGGAGCTAGACCGCCCGTCTCTATGGTCTTGGAGGACTTCCGGGAGCTAGACCGCCCGTCTCTATGGTCTTGGAGGACTTCCGGGAGCTAGACCGCCCGTCTCTATGGTCTTGGAGGACTTCCGGGAGCTAGACAGCCCATCTCTATGGTCTTGGAGGACTTCCGGGAGCTACACCGTCCGTCTCTATGGTCTTGGAGGACTTCCGGATCCTCGCTTTTTCGACTCTATGGTATTGGAGGACTGCTGGATCCTAGCGTTTTCGTCTCTTTGGGATTGGAGGACTTCCGGATCATAGCGTTTTCGACTCTATGGCATTGGAGGACTTCCGGATCCTAGCGTTTTCGTCTCTTTGGGATTGGAGGACTTCCAAATCATAGCGTTTTCGACTCTATGGCATTGGAGGACTTCCGGATCCTAGCGTTTTCATCCCTTTGGGATTGGAGGACGTCCGGATCCTAGCTTTTTCGACTCTATGGCATTGGAGGACTTCCGAATCCTAGCGTTTTCATCTCTGTAGCTCTGGAGGACTTCCGGATCTTAGCGTTTTCATCTCTGTAGCCCTGGAGGACTCCCGGATAATAGCATTTTCGTCTCTTTGGGATTGGAGGACTTCCGGATCCTAGCGTTTTCGACTCTGTAGCCCTGGAGGACTTCTGGATAATAATGTTTTCGTCTCTTTGGGATTGGAGGACTTCCGGATCATAGCGTTTTCGTCTCTATGGCATTGGAGGACTTCCAGATCCTAGCGTTTTCGTCTCTTTGGGATTGGAGGACTTCCAAATCATAGCGTTTTCGTCTCTTTGGAATTGGAGGACTTCCAAATCATAGCGTTTTTGACTCTATGGCATTGGAGGACTTCCGGATCCCAGCGTTTTCATCTCTGTAGCCCTGGAGGACTTCTGGATCTTAGCGTTTTCGACTCTGTGGCATTGGAGGACTTCCGGATCCTAGCATTTTCGTTTCTTTGGGATTGGAGGACTTCCAAATCATAGCGTTTTCTACTCTATGGCATTGGAGGACTTCCGGATCCTAGCGTTTTCATCTCTGTAGCCCTGGAGGACTTCCGGATCACAGCGTTTTCGACTCTATGGTATTGGAGGACTGCTGGATCCTAGCGTTTTCGTTTCTTTGGGATTGGAGGACTTCCGGATCCTAGCGTTTTCGACCCTATGGCATTGGAGGACTTCCAGATCCTAGCGTTTTCGTCTCTTTGGGATTGGAGGACTTCCAAATCATAGCGTTTTCGTCTCTTTGGGATTGGAGGACTTCCGAATCATAGCGTTTTCGTCTCTTTGGGATTGGAGGACTTCCAAATCATAGCGTTTTCGACTCTATGGTATTGGAGGACTGCTGGATCCTAGCGTTTTCATCTCTATGGCATTGGAGGACTTCCGAATCCTAGCGTTTTCGTCTCTGTAGCCCTGGAGGACTTCCGGATAACAGCGTTTTCGTCTCTTTAGGATTGGAGGACTTCCGGATCCTAGCGTTTTCGACTCTATGGTATTGGAGGACTGCTGGATCCTAGCGTTTTCGTCTCTTTGGGATTGGAGGACTTCCGGATCCTAGCGTTTTCGACTCTATGGCATTGGAGGACTCCCAGATCCTAGCGTTTTCGTCTCTGCAGCCCTGGAGGACTTCCGTATCATAGCGTTTTCATCTCTATGGCATTGGAGGACTTCCAGATCCTAGCGTTTTCGTCTCTTTGGGATTGGAGGACTTCCCGATCCTAGCGTTTTCATCTCTGTAGCCCTGGAGGACTTCCGCATAATAGTGTTTTTGTCTCTTTGGCATTGGAGGACTTCCGGATCCAGGCGTTTTCGTCTCTGTAGCCCTGGAGGACTTCCGGATCCGAGCGTTTTCGACTCTGTAGCCCTGGAGGACTTCCAGATCCTAGCGTTTTTGTCTCTTTGGGTTTGGAGGACTTCCGGATCCTAGCGTTTTCATCTCTATGGCATTGGAGGACTTCCGGATCACAGCGTTTTCGTCTCTTTGGCATTGGAGGACTTCCAGATCCTAGCGTTTTCGTCTCTTTGGGATTGGAGGACTTCCGAATCATAGCGTTTTCGTCTCTTTGGGATTGGAGGACTTCCAAATCATAGCGTTTTCGTCTCTTTGGGATTGGAGGACTTCCAAATCATAGCGTTTTCGTCTCTTTGGGATTGGAGGACTTCCAAATCATAGCGTTTTCGACTCTATGGCATTGGAGGACGTCCGGATCCTAGCGTTTTCATCTCTATGGCATTGGAGGACTTCCGAATCCTAGCGTTTTCGTCTCTGTAGCCCTGGAGGACTTCCGGATAACAGCGTTTTCATCTCTTTAGGATTGGAGGACTTCCGGATCCTAGCTTTTTCGACTCTATGGTATTGGAGGACTGCTGGATCCTAGCGTTTTCGTCTCTTTGGGATTGGAGGACTTCCGGATCCTAGCGTTTTCGACTCTATGGCATTGGAGGACTCCCAGATCCTAGCGTTTTCGTCTCTGCAGCCCTGGAGGACTTCCAAATCATAGCGTTTTCATCTCTATGGCATTGGAGGACTTCCGGATCCTAGCGTTTTCGTCTCTTTGGGATTGGAGGACTTCCGAATCATAGCGTTTTCGTCTCTTTGGGATTGGAGGACTTCCAAATCATAGCGTTTTCGACTCTATGGCATTGGAGGACTTCCGGATCCCAGCGTTTTCATCTCTGTAGCCCTGGAGGACTTCCGGATCTTAGCGTTTTCGACTCTGTGGCATTGGAGGACTTCCGGATCCTAGCATTTTCGTTTCTTTGGGATTGGAGGACTTCCAAATCATAGCGTTTTCGACTCTATGGCATTGGAGGACTTCCGGATCCTAGCGTTTTCATCTCTGTAGCCCTGCAGGACCTCCGGATCACAGCGTTTTCGTCTCTTTGGCATTGGAGGACTTCCAGATCCTAGCGTTTTCGTCTCTTTGGGATTGGAGGACTTCCGAATCATAGCGTTTTTGTCTCTTTGGGATTGGAGGACTTCCAAATCATAGCGTTTTCGTCTCTTTGGGATTGGAGGACTTCCAAATCATAGCGTTTTCGACTCTATGGCATTGGAGGACGTCCGGATCCTAGCGTTTTCATCTCTATGGCATTGGAGGACTTCCGAATCCTAGCGTTTTCGTCTCTGTAGCCCTGGAGGACTTCCGGATAACAGCGTTTTCATCTCTTTAGGATTGGAGGACTTCCGGATCCTAGCTTTTTCGACTCTATGGTATTGGTGGACTGCTGGATCCTAGCGTTTTGGTCTCTTTGGGATTGGAGGAGTTCCGGATCCTAGCGTTTTCGACTCTATGGCATTGGAGGACTTCCAGATCCTAGCGTTTTCGTCTCTTTGGGATTGGAGGACTTCCCGATCCTAGCGTTTTCATCTCTGTAGCCCTGGAGGACTTCCGCATAATAGTGTTTTTGTCTCTTTGGCATTGGAGGACTTCCGGATCCAGGCGTTTTCGTCTCTGTAGCCCTGGAGGACTTCCGGATCCGAGCGTTTTCGTCTCTGTAGCCCTGGAGGACTTCCGGATCCGAGCGTTTTCGACTCTGTAGCCCTGGAGGACTTCCAGATCCTAGCGTTTTTGTCTCTTTGGGTTTGGAGGACTTCCGGATCCTAGCGTTTTCGACTCTCTGGCATTGGAGGACTTCCGGATCCTAGCGTTTTCGTCTCTATGGCATTGAAGGACTTCCGGACCCTAGAGTTTTCGTCTCTGTAGCCCCGGAGGACTTCCCGATCATAGAGTTTTTTGGGATTGTTTTGGGTTTCGGTAGTTGTTATGGCAGTTTTTAAAGTTTGGGGGGTTTGTTTGTTTCTGTGTTGTGATTCCTTTTTCTGTTTTTTAGTGTTTTAGTTTGTTAGGTGTAGTTCTTTGTTTAGGAATGTTTGGTGATTTGTTTAGGGAGCATGTTTGTGTAATTTTTGATTCTGATTGGCTATTGTTTTGTTTTCATTTTGGGTTAGGAGTGGGTTGAGTAAGGTGTAGTTTAGGTTTTCATGAAATGGTAGAATAGGTGGAGTTGTGTAGTGGGAGGGGTGGGTTTCTAGGAGAAATTAAAAAAATGACAAATAAAAACTCTGGTGCAGCTGTAGAAAATGGTTTGCTCCCTGGGAGAATTTTATTTTTTCAAGTTTTGTTTCTTTTATTTTAGTTGCTCCCAGGGAGTATGCTATTTTCTACTGCTGGTTTAAGACGCCGAAGCCTAAGCCTAACCCCTAAGCCTAAGCCTAACCCCTAAGCCTAAGACTAAGCCTAAGCCTAAGCTTAACCCCCTAAGCCTAAGCCTAACCTTTAAGCCTAAGCCTTAGCCCTAAGCCTAACCCCTACTCCTAAGCCTAAGCCTAAGGCTAACCCTTAAACCTAAGCCTAAGACCAAGCCTAAGCCTAACCTTTAAGCCTAAGCCTAACCCCTACGCCTAAGCCTAACCCCTACGCCTAAGCCTAACCCTTACGCCTAAGCCTAACCCCTAAGCCTAACCGTAACCCTAAGGCTAATCCCTAAACCTAAGCCTAAGCCTAACCCCTAACCTAAGCCTAAGCCTAAGGCTAAGCCTAAGCCTAAACCTAAGCCTAAACTCTAAGGCTAACCCTTAAGCCTAAGCCTAAGCCTAAGCAGAACCCCTAAGCTTAAGCTTAATCCCTAATCCTAAACCTAAGCCTAAACCCTAAGCCTAAACCTAAGCCTAAGGCTAAGTAGCAGCCTAGCTCTAAGTGTAACCTCTAAGCTGGAGCCTAAGCCTAAGCCTGGCCCTGACCCTAGCTGTAAGTCCTAAGCCCTAAGGCGTGTGTTGAGGTCGTTTGTGGGCGGAATCTGTCCGGTTATGGCGTTGGGAGGTCACTTCCGGTCAAGGGGAGGTCACTTCCGGTCAAGGGGTGGCCAAAGCCGGTCTTAGGACAGCACTTGCGGGAAAATGGCAGTCACTTCCGCTCTAGCAGTGGTCCCTTCTGGTCTTGGCACAGCACTTCCGGGAACATGGTGGGCACTTGCGGTCCCGGGGTGCTGCTGGGAGATCCGCTTTTGCTAAAAAGGAGCTCACTTCCGCTGTTGGGAAGTCGCTTCCGGTGTTCTGCGAGTTAGTTCCGGTGGTTCGGGGGTTACTTCCGGTCAGAAGATGTGGATTTCCAGCGCTTAAAGTTGCTTTCCGGCGTTCAGGGGCGTTTCCGGGGTGTTTTTTGTTCGCTTCCGGTCAATTTCTGGGCATTTCCGGTTTCGTTGGAGGACTTTCCGGGTCCTAGAGCGCCCGTCTCGATGGTCTTGGAGGACTTTCCGGGTCCTAGAGCGTCCGTCTCGATGGTCTTGGAGGACTTCCGGGAGCTAGACCGCCCGTCTCGATGGTCTTGGAGGACTTCCGGGAGCTAGACCGTCCGTCTCTATGGTCTTGGAGGACTTCCGGGAGCTAGACCGCCCGTCCTCTATGGTCTTGGAGGACTTCCGGGAGCTAGACCGCCCGTCTCTATGGTCTTGGAGGACTTCCGGGAGCTAGACCGCCCGTCTCTATGGTCTTGGAGGACTTCCGGGAGCTAGACAGCCCATCTCTATGGTCTTGGAGGACTTCCGGGAGCTACACCGTCCGTCTCTATGGTCTTGGAGGACTTCCGGATCCTCGCTTTTCGACTCTATGGTATTGGAGGACTGCTGGATCCTAGCGTTTTCGTCTCTTTGGGATTGGAGGACTTCCGGATCATAGCGTTTTTCGACTCTATGGCATTGGAGGACTTCCGGATCCTAGCGTTTTTCGTCTCTTTGGGATTGGAGGACTTCCAAATCATAGCGTTTTCGACTCTATGGCATTGGAGGACTTCCGGATCCTAGCGTTTTCATCCCTTTGGGATTGGAGGACGTCCGGATCCTAGCTTTTTCGACTCTATGGCATTGGAGGACTTCCGAATCCTAGCGTTTTCATCTCTGTAGCTCTGGAGGACTTCTGGATCTTAGCGTTTTCATCTCTGTAGCCCTGGAGGACTCCCGGATAATAGCATTTTCGTCTCTTTGGGATTGGAGGACTTCCGGATCCTAGCGTTTTCGACTCTGTAGCCCTGGAGGACTTCTGGATAATAATGTTTTCGTCTCTTTGGGATTGGAGGACTTCCGGATCATAGCGTTTTCGTCTCTATGGCATTGGAGGACTTCCAGATCCTAGCGTTTTCGTCTCTTTGGGATTGGAGGACTTCCAAATCATAGCGTTTTCGTCTCTTTGGAATTGGAGGACTTCCAAATCATAGCGTTTTTGACTCTATGGCATTGGAGGACTTCCGGATCCCAGCGTTTTCATCTCTGTAGCCCTGGAGGACTTCTGGATCTTAGCGTTTTCGACTCTGTGGCATTGGAGGACTTCCGGATCCTAGCATTTTCGTTTCTTTGGGATTGGAGGACTTCCAAATCATAGCGTTTTCTACTCTATGGCATTGGAGGACTTCCGGATCCTAGCGTTTTCATCTCTGTAGCCCTGGAGGACTTCCGGATCACAGCGTTTTCGACTCTATGGTATTGGAGGACTGCTGGATCCTAGCGTTTTCGTTTCTTTGGGATTGGAGGACTTCCGGATCCTAGCGTTTTCGACCCTATGGCATTGGGAGGACTTCCAGATCCTAGCGTTTTCGTCTCTTTGGGATTGGAGGACTTCCAAATCATAGCGTTTTCGTCTCTTTGGGATTGGAGGACTTCCGAATCATAGCGTTTTCGTCTCTTTGGGATTGGAGGACTTCCAAATCATAGCGTTTTCGACTCTATGGTATTGGAGGACTGCTGGATCCTAGCGTTTTCATCTCTATGGCATTGGAGGGACTTCCGAATCCTAGCGTTTTCGTCTCTGTAGCCCTGGAGGACTTCCGGATAACAGCGTTTTCGTCTCTTTAGGATTGGAGGACTTCCGGATCCTAGCGTTTTCGACTCTATGGTATTGGAGGACTGCTGGATCCTAGCGTTTTCGTCTCTTTGGGATTGGAGGACTTCCGGATCCTAGCGTTTTCGACTCTATGGCATTGGAGGACTCCCAGATCCTAGCGTTTTCGTCTCTGCAGCCCTGGAGGACTTCCGTATCATAGCGTTTTCATCTCTATGCATTGGAGGACTTCCGAATCCTAGCGTTTTCGTCTCTTTGGGATTGGAGGACTTCCGAATCATAGCGTTTTCGTCTCTTTGGGATTGGAGGACTTCCAAATCATAGCGTTTTCGACTCTATGGCATTGGAGGGACTTCCGGATCCTAGCGTTTTCGTCCCTTTGGGATTGGAGGACTTCCAAATCATAGCGTTTTCGACTCTATGGCATTGAAGGACGTCCGGATCCTAGCGTTTTCATCTCTATGGCATTGGAGGACTTCCGAATCCTAGCGTTTTCGTCTCTGTAGCCCTGGAGGACTTCCGGATAACAGCGTTTTCATCTCTTTAGGATTGGAGGACTTCCGGATCCTAGCTTTTTCGACTCTATGGTATTGGACGACTGCTGGATCCTAGCGTTTTCGTCTCTTTGGGATTGGAGGACTTCCGGATCCTAGCGTTTTCGACTCTATGGCATTGGAGGACTCCCAGATCCTAGCGTTTTCGTCTCTGCAGCCCTGGAGACTTCCAAATCATAGCGTTTTCATCTCTATGGCATTGGAGGACTTCCGGATCCTAGCGTTTTCGTCTCTTTGGGATTGGAGGACTTCCGAATCATAGCGTTTTCGTCTCTTTGGGATTGGAGGACTTCCAAATCATAGCGTTTTCGACTCTATGGCATTGGAGGACTTCCGGATCCCAGCGTTTTCATCTCTGTAGCCCTGGAGGACTTCCGGATCTTAGCGTTTTCGACTCTGTGGCATTGGAGGACTTCCGGATCCTAGCATTTCGTTTCTTTGGGATTGGAGGACTTCCAAATCATAGCGTTTTCGACTCTATGGCATTGGAGGACTTCCGGATCCTAGCGTTTTCATCTCTGTAGCCCTGCAGGACCTCCGGATCACAGCGTTTTCGTCTCTTTGGCATTGGAGGACTTCCAGATCCTAGCGTTTTCGTCTCTTTGGGATTGGAGGACTTCCGAATCATAGCGTTTTTGTCTCTTTGGGATTGGAGGACTTCCAAATCATAGCGTTTTCGTCTCTTTGGGATTGGAGGACTTCCAAATCATAGCGTTTTCGACTCTATGGCATTGGAGGACGTCCGGATCCTAGCGTTTTCATCTCTATGCATTGGAGGACTTCCGAATCCTAGCGTTTTCGTCTCTGTAGCCCTGGAGGACTTCCGGATAACAGCGTTTTCATCTCTTTAGGATTGGAGGACTTCCGGATCCTAGCTTTTTCGACTCTATGGTATTGGTGGACTGCTGGATCCTAGCGTTTTGGTCTCTTTGGGATTGGAGGAGTTCCGGATCCTAGCGTTTTCGACTCTATGGCATTGGAGGACTTCCAGATCCTAGCGTTTTCGTCTCTTTGGGATTGGAGGACTTCCCGATCCTAGCGTTTTCATCTCTGTAGCCCTGGAGGACTTCCGCATAATAGTGTTTTTGTCTCTTTGGCATTGGAGGACTTCCGGATCCAGGCGTTTTTCGTCTCTGTAGCCCTGGAGGACTTCCGGATCCGAGCGTTTTCGTCTCTGTAGCCCTGGAGGACTTCCGGATCCGAGCGTTTTCGACTCTGTAGCCCTGGAGGACTTCCAGATCCTAGCGTTTTTGTCTCTTTGGGTTTGGAGGACTTCCGGATCCTAGCGTTATCGTCTCTATGGCATTGGAGGACTTCCGGATCTCAGCGTTTTCATCTCTGTAGCCCTGGAGGACTTCCAGATCGTAGCGTTCTCATCTCTTTGGGATTGGAGGACTTCCGGATCCTAGCGTTTTTGTCTCTCTGGCATTGGAGGACTTCCGGATCATAGTGTTTTCATCGCTATGGCATTGGAGGACTTCCGGGTCATAGCATTTTCATCTCTGTAGCCCTGGAGGACTTCCGGATAATAGCGTCTGCGTCTCTTTGGGATTGGAGGACTTCCGGATCCTAGCGTTTTCATCGCTATGGCATTGGAGGACTTCCGGATCTTAGTGTTTTTTCGTCTCTGTAGCCCTGGAGGACTTCCGGATCCTAGCGTTTTCATCTCTACGGCATTGGAGGACCTCCCGATCCTTGAGGTTTTGTCTCTCTGGCATTGGAGGGCTTCCGGATCCTAGCATTTTCGTCTCTATGGCATTGAAGGACTTCCGGACCCTAGAGTTTTCGTCTCTGTAGCCCTGGAGGACTTCCCGATCATAGAGTTTTTCGGGATTGTTTTGGGTTTCGGTAGTTGTTATGGCGGTTTTTAAAGTTTGGGGGGTTTGTTTGTTTCTGTGTTGTGATTCCTTTTTCTGTTTTTTAGTGTTTTAGTTTGTTAGGTGTAGTTCTTTGTTTAGGAATGTTTGGTGATTTGTTTAGGGAGCATGTTTGTGTAATTTTTGATTCTGATTGGCTATTGTTTTGTTTTCATTTTGGGTTAGGAGTGGGTTGAGTAAGGTGTAGTTTAGGTTTTCATGAAATGGTAGAATAGGTGGAGTTGTGTAGTGGGAGGGGTGGGTTTCTAGGAGAAATTAAAAAAATGACAAATAAAAACTCTGGTGCAGCTGTAGAAAATGGTTTGCTCCCTGGGAGAATTTTATTTTTTCAAGTTTTGTTTCTTTTATTTTAGTTGCTCCCAGGGAGTATGCTATTTTCTACTGCTGGTTTAAGACGCCGAAGCCTAAGCCTAACCCCTAAGCCTAAGCCTAACCCTAAGCCTAAGACTAAGCCTAAGCCTAAGCTTAACCCCCTAAGCCTAAGCCTAACCTTTAAGCCTAAGCCTTAGCCCTAAGCCTAACCCCTACTCCTAAGCCTAAGCCTAAGGCTAACCCTTAAACCTAAGCCTAAGCCTAAGCCTAAGCTTTAACCCCTAAGCCTAAGCCTAAGACCAAGCCTAAGCCTAAGCCTAACCTTTAAGCCTAAGCCTTAGCCCTAAGCCTAAGCCTAACCCCTACGCCTAAGCCTAACCCTTACGCCTAAGCCTAACCCCA